>NC_084970.1:26797792-27007792 GCF_963691925.1 Scomber scombrus | reverse complement strand
CACAACCGGTCAAAAGTTTTAGAACACCCCAATTTTTCCAGTTTTTTATTGAAATTCAAGCAGTTCAAGTCCAATGAATAGCTTCAAATGGTACAAAGGTAAGTTGTGAACTGCCAAAGGTAAAAAAAAAAAAAAAGAAGGTAAGGTTACCCAAAACTGAAAATTATACAAAAACACTTAAAAATGTAGGTCTTTCCTACAGAGAAATTGCGAAGAAAGTCAAGGTGTCAGTGAGTACAGATTCACTCAGAAACTGGGGGAAACTCTGAAAGGAAGAGGTCTGGCAGACCCAAAGCCACAACAGAGTCAGAAGACAAGTTTCTGAGAGTCAACAGCTTGCGTGATAGGCGGCTCACAGGACAACAGCTTCAAGCACAGCTTCATAGTGATCGTAGTAGGCAAGTCTCAGTTTCAACTGTGAAGATAAGTTGCAGGTTTGACAGGTTGAGTTGCAGCTAGAAAGCCATTGCTAAGACGTCAGAATAAGAAGAAGAGACTTGCCTCGGCCATGAAACACCACCGATGGACTACTGAAGACGCTGTTATGGACTGATGAATCAAAATTTTCTTTTATCACGCAGGAGTTTTGTACGCCGTCGAGTAGGCGAAAGGATGGTTCCTCAGTGTGTGACATTAACTGTTAAACATGGAGTAGAAAGGATGGTTCCTCAGTGTGTGACATTAACTGTCAAATATGGAGGAGGAAGCGTGATGGCCTGGGGCTGTTTTTCTGGATCCAGGGTCGGCTACCACAGCATTCTGCAGCGCCATGCAGTACCCTCTGGTATGCACGTAGTTGGTCAGGGGTTCATCCTACAGCAAGATAATGACCCAAAACATAAGTCCAAGCTATGCCAGAACTACCTTAGGAAAAAAGACCATGATGGTGAGCTTGAAAACATTTTTTCAATAAAAAACTGGAAAAATTGGGGTGTTCTAAAACTTTTGACCGGTAGTGTATATTAATCTCAAACAAAATTGGAGCAACAGACAAACTAGAAGTTGAGAGGTACACATTTGTTAACAGAGCAAACAGTCAGGCTCATGTTAAAAGCCCATTTTGTTTGCAGTTGTACTTTTGAGAAACAGCTAACTTCATTGGTTTTGACCTATTTTTCATTAGTGTAAGAGACTGCAAACAATAACCAGCTAGGATGTGTCCTCAGGCATGTTAGCCAAACAATGTTGAAATGACCCCTCACGAATTTGAAGTGTACCGAATCTGACAAATGCAACCAGCGAAAACAGTTTTAAAGCTCGTACAAAAATCAAGTAGTAGGCATCCCAAACCTTGACCAAAACCTGTCCTTAAACCTTCTTAAACTTGACTTGTAACTTAAATTTGCTTTGCTGATTTAGTACATCAATTACTTACTGACTTGGCATCATGTTGGAAAAAAGGCAACATGTTGTAAATTAAAATCAGCTCTTTAATAATAAAAGATAATAAAACATCTTATAGCTCAAATCCAACACTTCATGCAGCAGCTCTCGTACAAATCCTCCGTCGTACATGACTGGCAGCAGCTTGGATCTCCTGTAGAGTGATGACTTTCAGTCTGTTGGTTTTTGACAGCCGGGAAGCCTCCAAGCTCACCAGTCTGAGCAGGACTGGTCTGGGATAACTGAGCCGGCTAGACAGGAGGTCTGGACTCCTCTTCTCAGCCGGATTTACCTGCAGGGGGATTTAAAATAAATCACACTTAAACATTTAAAAACCAGAGGACTCTTGTAACATTCATATACACACTCATTGTATTAAATCTGATACAAAAGGTGAAACTTAAACACTAAATGTCCATATAAATCACTGCGTCTGCTGCTGTTCTGACCTCTTTATGAGCTCTGTACATGAGAGTGGAGTAAGCTCGAACCCTTCTCCTTTTTTGTTGAGGAATCCTGCGAGCTGCTCGAACGGGAGCCTTCATTATTTTTGTATCAGTCTTGCCTAAATAGTCACTGACTGAAAGAAATCAATGGATGAAATTTACAGCAGCTTTTTCAGCTTAAGAACACCGACAATGAAAGCAAGAGGAAAGAGTGTGTGAGGGTTGAAAAGGATGTTTTAATAAACACAAATTGAAAACAGCTTTACTTAATTAGGCTTAATTACTCTCACCCACCAGGCTTTGAGTGTGAGTTCAGGCGTCTTTTGCATGAGATTTCAAGAGAGAAAAGTAGCGTTCAAGCACAAACAGGAAGATCACTGTCACATTATTTTGTTTTAAGCATAAAAGGTGATTTTTATTCACATTGGATCCCTTAGATGACTGGAAATCTGTCTGTACAAAAGGACAGAATTTAAAAATCTTAATCTACTTGCTTTACTCTCATCTTGTTATATTATCATTTACTAAATGTTTGGATGCATAAGATGTGGAGATATTATTCCCAAATTGTCCCAATTATAAAAGCAAAAGGGAACTTTAATGCATATTTTTAGAAGTCTAAAAAGTGCTTTTTTGGAAATCTAGTTGTTCAAATGAGAGTCAGAGATTGAAGGTTAGATTTAGCTCTTTACATTTTACAGTAAATGTAAAATGTAAAAGCCTGATCTAATTCTAGAAATGATATAACTTATATGCATGATTACATGCTTTGCAAAGAAATGTACTTTCTTATCTTGTTCTCCTACACTTCAGCTTTTCCTTGATCCATTAGAGGAGCGTTTGGGGAGTTTGTCTGAATTGATGGTCTAAAGATAGATGGCATGCTGTACAAATTGTAAAGCACTATGGGGCATATGTGTGATTTGTAATTTATACACGACCAGTTTAAAGTTTTAGTACACCTCCATTTGTCCAGTTTTTATTGAAATGACATAGTTTAATGTCCCAGTATACTGTGAAATTAAAGCATTGAATAAAAACTTTTTGTTTAAAGTCTGTGTAAAGCATTGATAAATACATTTTCACACCACACAAAAAAAAGTGTTATTAATCACCCAGCCAAATTTGACGGATAATAAATGAAATGAATATATATAAATATAAATATATATATATAAAATTAGGTTTCAAATTCATGGAAAAACAAGCAGTACTCTGAGCTCTGACACTGGGAGCGTGTTTGCTGAAGGCGCTGAAACCACAACCCCAACTGAACAATCTGAGCCTCTGAACTTGACAACCCTCATGCCAAACTCCCTTAAAAATATACAATTTAAACAGGTCTCGTTTGTAGGTGTAAGGCAACATGGATGACCATAACCTAACCTTAATCCTCTAACTCCACAATTCAGTTCTACATAGTATTTTCACATTTTCAGCAATTATTTTCTAATATGTATGTGTTTCAAAAGAAAGCTCTGATTTTCCTTTGCACAAACTGTAATGAAATTTAATTTAATGATTTTAATCTCCACTGACAGTCAAATAACTATTCTTCAAAAAATGCTCTTTAGTTTTGTTAATGTATTATTAATTTAACAGTTATATACCTATATTTTACTAAACATGAAATGGAAATTTGCACCGTCTGGTCAATCATACGGGCCACAGGGCCCAGCATAAGCCATCAACCCCCACAACCACCACCCCCACCCCTCTCTCTCCCTCTCTTTCTCTTTGTTTACCACACACACAGTCTTGGTTTATTATTTTGGTTTTCTGCAGGATTTTTTAATTTGACCTCTGTGACCGTGCAGTGATTTCAACAAGCCTAAAGCAGAAAGCCTGCTGGTGTTACTGGTTCTGCTGATGGTTTTACAGCTGTGGGAGGGGCTTTGTCAGATAAGGATGGCATTAGGTAAGGCCATTAGTGTCCAGTGGATTATTATAATCCAGCCTCTCTATCACTACTGTCTTGGTTTCTCAGTCTACAGTTGGTCCCGTCTGGTTTGGAGCAGGTTGGAAGATGGCTCTCATTGTGCAGCGTTTCCTGCTGGCCCTGCTTCTTCTGGGAGCTAACGGTACGATTTAGTCTAAACTTTCTGGTCTTTATTCTGCTGTTAAATTGTGAAGATATAATCTGGATTATAGTTAATTTACACCCTTGAAATGAGATTTGTAAAGTCAAAAGTTCTTAAAACAATCTCAGATTGGATGATATTTTGAAGAAAATGTCTGAAATGTTAAAGAAGTTGTCAGCTGAGAATTTTTCTTTCAGAAATGTTTTTGATTATTGTGAATGTTTTTGTTTAGTGACACCATACTGTATTATCTATGTCTGTGTTGTGCTATTTTACCTTCTTTTGAATGTGGTTACACTGACAGATTGATACACAGATTGTGTTTGCTAGAATGAGCGAATACTGTGTCCTAACAGTGTTTTGTTTTCCTCCTCTGTGCTTCCCTGGCTGCCTGGCCCTTTTTCCTCTCTGTCCATCTGCCTTAACAGTGTTCATCACCATTCATGCTCAAGAGGTACAAAGAAACCTCACCAACATGGTAAAAATGTCTGGTAGTGTTAAAACACATACAATTATTTGTATAAGAGTAAACAGATCAGAGTTAATTTTTAGCACTTTTTGATCAGCTACAGCAGAGATATTTCAACTTTGAGTGGACAAATTACTCCCAAATAACAGTTAAAAATAACATCTTCTCATTCCTTTTTTGGTTATTCATTAAAAATAATAATTTTATATATTTGTTGGTGTTTCTGTTGCTGTGCTTTTCGGATTGTGTTAATTATATGTTGTTTGTGTGTGTTTATATGAGGCGGGTGTGTCTGAGGCATGGACCAGCAGGTCTTGCAAATGTGATTGCGAAGGAGGAGAATCCCCAACTGAGTTTTCTTCCATCGGGTCTCCAGCTGGTACCTCCATGGTGCGTGGAGTGGACTGCATGCCAGGTAAGAGCCGTCAAATACTGTCCTCCCCAAAACAAACAGACATTTGACCAAAATAAAAAAAATACATTCATCAGTGCACAAAAAAGGTCTTGAGTTATTGCACTTGAATTCCAAAAAAACATTTTTCTGTTTCTTTAAGTGTAAGAAATGATACATCTTATATCACACGTGCACTTTACAACATATTGTGCTCAGATTTGACCTTCTATTTTTTTATGTGGGGTGCACAGTTTTACCTACTCATTAATTGGATTGAGTTGATCAGATGATACATTTATGCATTGAACTGATATAGAGTGGCCTTGTAATTTTGATAGGAGTGTTTCTAATGATCCAGGTAATGAGCTGATTGTATGTGAACCTGTATAACTTGCCGGAAATATAAAACAAACCCATTTTCATTATCGATAAATCGGATGATTATTTTCTCAGTTGATTCCTAAGGTGATGTTTGAAGTTGTTGGTTTTGGGCAAAACTATAGAAAAACCCAAAAGGAAGTCAATTAAAGATAATACAAGGCAAAAATAATCAAAACAAACAAACAAACAAAAATACAAGGCACATTTGAGAAGCTGAAACCAGCCATTTTGGGGGCATTGTGCTTGGAAAAAGAATCCAAATACGTTCTGGTTATCTATTAATACATAACAATGCAGACAACTCTGTGTGTGAGTGTGTGTATGTGTGTGTGTGTGTGCGTGTGTGTGTGAGAGAGAGAGAATAGATAGAAAGGGGATGTCTGTAGATGCACATGCATGAGTGCATTAGACTCCAGATTTGACGCTGCAGGGTAGACATGCTTCAGTGGAAATCTTTGAAGAGGGTTGATGCAGATGGAGCCATAAACATTATATTTGCCGCTAGAAATGCCTCCTTTAAGGCTGCACACTAAATTTGCTATTTTAATAACATAATATAATAAGTAATCTGATTTTGGATCTTAATCTGTATTACAGTATTACATTATTGTAATATATATAATCATGTACATCAACCAGATTTTTTTCACACAAGTTGGTGTAACAGTTTGTGTTAAATACACAAAAAATGCTCATAGATCCAGATACAGACATTAAAATTGAATTGCAGATGTTCAAATTTAAATTTTTGTGAGTGCATCAAGGATTTCTCACCCCGCGTTTGGCGCTTGGCGTTTGGCCTTAGGCCTTAGGCTTAACTTTCCACTAAATCTCTAGGAAATCTGTAAACCGATTTCCAAGATCTCTTCCTAAGAAACAAACAAAAAGCACAGAGGACAAACCCGTTGAACCCTGAATACAAAGATCAGCATTTCCAACCTGAAGCGAGAGAAGAAGGAAAAGGAGTTGATGGACAGACAGTGAAAGGGTTTTCCTCAGTGTGTGTCAACTGAGCCCAAAATCACATGGCAACCGGTGACAGAGAGGACAAGAAGTTAACAGATAATCATTATCTCAGAACATGAAGCTCAGATTACGAGGCTTGTAAAAGACTGTGCCTATCGTAAAATCACAGAAACCAGTAATTACCACTACATGGACCCGGGTTATGATAAATGATAAGCGAGACAGACGTTCCTGCACGGCCTCTGACTTAACATCACCTCAATTCATTGTGTGTCTCACCTCTTGTGTTTTCTCATTAATTCAACAGTTTGGATGCATTTTATTTTAGTCTGAAAGTATATCCGAGGAGAATACAAAGCCACTTGCATTACTGTTATGTAAACACTTATCTCCTGACTCACTCAGGCACTGCTGCTATATGCGTTGTAATACTGGGATTAGACAGGATATGACCCTGTGGCAGATAGGCTTAAGCCAGTAGTAAACAAAAGCGCAGCAGGCTACTTCTATTACAGTACACGTTTCTGCTCCATCTATCTAGAGCATTAGAGTAAAAGACTCACTTATGCAGCTATCCTCTCTCTGTATTAATATGTTTATTGCGTGCATTTATAAAGTCAACAGAAGACTAGTTATCATGTGTTTTTCCTGTAAGTGAGAGGGCAGATTGACAGATCAAAGCTGTGGAGAGAGGAGCATGGCCATCTGTCTGCCTCCTGCCCTAATGGACATCACTGATCTCTCACTGTGGAGAATTAAACTGCAGGCTTTTAGGATGGGATATGGGTCACACCAGGGCTGCTAGGCAGGGGCTTTTGGAGTGGGAGGTTGTGAGGATGGGAATCAGTGGCAGTGAGAGAGGAAGAGATGTATACAGAGATGGAGAATTAAGAATCCACAGAGGCTTAGCGATGATCATTTACCAGTTACATTTCAGTGCTTTGCCAGGCAGACATGTTTGTGCTGTCCTCCGTTGAGGCCAGGACGTCTTTGAATGAAAATAATTATATTAACTCAAACAGCAGAACGGGTTTAAATTGAAATTTATTTCAAAGGGAAATGTGTCTGAACGTTGTCTCTGATCCCTTTGCAGAGTGTCCATACCACAAACCTCTGGGCTTTGAGGCTGGATCAGTGAATTCAGATCAGATCACCTGCTCCAACCAGGACCAGTACACCGGCTGGTTCTCCTCATGGCTCCCAAGCAAGGCCCGACTCAACAGTCAGGGCTTCGGGTAGGCTAACGTAAAGATTTTGTGACACTTGTACAACTTTGTCATGTCTTTACGTTGGGGATTTTTTCCAAATAATTCAAAACAGCAATGGATATTTTCAGTCATACAGCAACTTTTTTTTGAGGAAAGCAAATAGTAAAGGGAATAGTAAAAACTTAAAAGACCCACAAAGCATAAGCAAACTAAGTGAATAGAAAAAATAAATACATTGCTATAATAAACTATAATTTTTAAGTACACATTTCTTTAAGAAAATACTTTTATCCACCAATATCAAACCTCACGGGGGAAGCTAGCTGAGCAAAAAAGAAAAAGGGATATATATATATACTGAAATGTATGAATAGCATGGATAATCACAAATTGTTAAAGCAACTACAAAACAGGCATAAAAGGCTCAGTCAGATTCTTAATCTTGTTTCGTAATTCTTCAGATCCGATATTGCCTAAAAGTTACCATTTTGGAATCAGTACTGAAACTCAGATATCATATTGGTCCAAATATAGAAAAAATTATAATTAATTATGGCGAGACATATAACTGCTTCAGTTTTAGAGACCTGGTTTTGTTTATGCTGGCTTTTCCTCCTGTCATTAACGTTGTTAGTTATGTTTTTTATTTTCTAGTCAAAATGTCTGCAGTGAAAAAGATCTCTACCCAGCTCTAGTTATATGCATTTTTCTCTTTTAATGAACCCTAATTAAAACTTTTTTGTTATACTCATCCTGAGAAAGTATCAGAGAATCAAACTGAACCACTGTGTTGTAACCTAACTACAGCGTTAACATGTAGTGTTTTTGTTCTACAGATGTGCCTGGCTGTCTAAATTCCAGGACAACAGTCAGTGGTTGCAGATTGACCTGAAGGAGGTAATGATAGTTTCAGGGATCCTCACTCAGGGCCGCTGTGACGCTGAAGAGTGGATCACCAAGTACACCGTTCAGTTCCGCACAGACGAAAGCCTGAACTGGATCTACTACAAAGACCAGACTGGAAACAACAGGGTCAGTCCAACTCAGACATAAGAAAAGAAACACTAGACAGTGTACATGAATGTGTAACACAAATACAACATGCAGCTGGAGGTCACGTCTCAAAACACCACAATATGCCGTTTAAACATTACACTGACAAACATGAAATCTGAGATCTGTATCATCTTTTTAATGATGGCCTGAACAGTGAAGACAACAACAACATGTCTACATTTTGTAGATAGAAATAAAGTTATTATGATGGAATTTTACATTCAGATTTAGAATATGTGTTCATGAACATTGTCCTTTATCGGTGGAAAGCATTCACTTTACTGGTTCACTAATTAGTTGATTGACAGAAAATGAAATGGTAAATTGGACTGCATTTATATTTCACCTCTTATAGTCTTTCAACCAATCAAGGTAATTTACACTGCATGTCAACATTCACCCATTCACACACACATTCATACACTGATGGCTCAGCCTTTGTGAGCAATTTGGGGTTCAGTATCTTGCCCAAAGACACTTGAAACACTGATCTTCTGATTAGTTGATATCTACCTCCTCCTCCTGCCAATAGCCAATAATGTTGATTTACATTTTTCTAATCAAATAATTTGTCCAAAAAAAGTAACTTCTCTGTTCAAAACAAAAAATTGTTTCAGATTAAAAAAAACTTTTTACAAAAACTTAAAAAAAAAAAATTGACAGATCATTTAAAAATGAAAATTATCTTTTTGTTCCAACTTTATTAGTATTGTTAATTGTATTAGTAGTAGTGACACTTGTAGTAGTAAGTTTTAGTTTTAAATCGCAACATATTGAGTCAGTTTCACTTGTTTGATGTCATTCTGAATCAAATGATCTCTTGAGCTTTCGCTCCTTTTTCTCTTCAGGTGTTTTTTGGAAACTCTGACCGCTCCTCGTCTGTGCAGAACCTCCTGCGGCCACCAATCATGGCGCGCTACATTCGCATCCTCCCCCTCGGATGGCACACACGCATTGCTCTGCGCCTGGAGCTGCTGCTCTGCATGAAGAAATGCACCTGAACCTCTCCTCCCACTGTCCTCGAGGCCTTGCCCCAAAACCTAAATCCTCATCAGAGTGTGTGGTTTGTGATTATATCCACAGATTTGGCCCCTTCCAGCTACATGTATTGAACCACAACTTGAAACCAAAATATTCTGTTTGAAACCTTTTCAAACTCCACTCTCCGTTGTCTGTGTTAAAGCAGTTTCACACTGGGGGCTTTAATTTGATGAGTTCTCAATAGATTGGTACATTTGCAACGAAATGGCATAAATTCAAAGCAATAATTAGTCATGGAGAGGGAGAGGCAGCGTTGCTATGGAGGTTGTATCCACAGGTCTGGAGACAAGCTCCTCCAGAACATCTGTTTCATTCTGTGACAAGTCGATCAAATGCTCACTGCATCCTCTGATATTTACAGAAATGGTCAACAATTAATTTACAGTTTTGCACCTCCTTAACTTCCCTCGAAGGAAAAGCTGGCATTCTACATTTTTCTTACTGTCAACAAATCCCATAAAGAGACCAAAACCAACAATTAATTAATTCTATTAATATTAACACATATTGACTGATTTTATTTTATTTTCCCAAACAGATAAAAACCTACCAATGAGCAATGCTGTTGCACTGGATGACATGTTCCTTCATTGCAAAAAACATGGGTGCTGTATGTTATTTTTAATTAATCCCGCATATACCACCCTGCTTCCATAAATACTCAGTATAGCTTGCACATTAATCTGCAGCTTAAAATATTCTTCAGCAAATGCATTATTTACTCCTGATTGCTTTTAAACTAGAGTGACTAAATGTTATAGCAAATCATTTAGCCTGTTTTGTTAAAGTATATTCAGAGCTTGTTTTCTAAAAAATGTCTTCAAGAGGAACTATTGGACTTGGGGAGCGCTACATAACGTATTGCTGGTTTTGGTCTTTTCATTATATTTGTTGATGATAAGGAAGATAAAGAATAATACCACACTTTTTCTTTAAATATTTCTGTGAACTTACTTCCTATTTTTTCCATTTATTGTTTTTTTGTTGTTGTTAAACAATCAGCATGTTTTCTTTTTATACCTCAGGCACGTTCACGTGACATCAGTCACCGGTGCCATATAGAGAACAAGGAATGGAAAATTCAAGAATATTCAGATGTGGTTTTGTATTGTGGTGAACTCCTGTTTTTTTTTCTGGAACATTTCACTTCGATTTCCCATGGTGCTTTTGGGGTGCATGTTTTTCTTTTTATTCTGGAGATGCGTTCTTTATTGTATTTTCAGACTATTTCCTTGATAAAAGAAATACTCACTAATACTATCATGCCTCTTGTCATGTTGTGTCTCTACTACAAAACAAACTCATGAGCCGTTCAAAAATGTACAGTTGGCTTTTATTATGAGACCCTATCATTTTAAAGTAGAATGGTCAGTATAGATACACTCTATTATTTCTATTTACACCCTGTAAGAAGTGGGAAACAGCTTAATGAAAAAAATAACTGATGTTTTAGGAAACACATTCATATTTGTGAACAAAAATTCTTCTTCTTCCCATCTCAGTTCATGTGTGTGACTTGCTGGGGGTTGAAGCCTCCATCTCTATCTGAAGTGTTTAGTCAGTAAGCTAATGTAAGGCTTCGGGTCACTGGCAAGGCAAGCTTTGTCATCACTCTGTCCCATCAATGGTATAAACTAACCCACGTCAGCAGTCATTTACAATCATTAGCGATCAGGATTTTCCATAATACACAACAAGGGGCAGTTTTGCCAGTCCTGGATCATGTCCAAGGACAAATTGAAATAAAAAAAATGTATTGCAGAGCGATGTCTTGATATTAAATGTGGACATTTCTCTTGCTTTAATCACAGTTTACAGCTGTAAATCCTTCTCTGTGCTATATTTGGCTCCAATTTCACTAGCCACTGATCTGGCTAGTACAATCTGCATCCGTCTGAGTCTCTTTCTGAATGTTATTGCTTTCAATCAGCCATATAGTCAATTGGTTCAGTTTTTTCTCTCTTTTTTCGTGTGTCTTTTCACCTTTTCAACAAATGAGGAACAAAACATGACATTATCCAAATCAAATTCTCTTTTTTGTTAGTCCAAAGATATCTTGAATTTCTCACAAATGCACCCATCCTTCTTTCCTTTGTTCTCTCCTACGATGCTTTTCTCCAACTTTCAAAGCTCTCAAACGACAGAGGAGGAGGAAGGAACGAAGGATAAAGGTAAGACTGGAAGGACACTGCTGTGTACACTTTGCCTAGGCCACAAATAGTGTTTTTGTTCTATACAACTTTTTTTTCATCACAGGTCAGTAGACGACAAGTAAATGCTTTTATGAACAACCTAGTTAATTAAAATCATCCCTGATTATGGCTATTGATGTTACAAAGAAAAGTTGTAATGCAATTAGGAAAACCAAATTTAAATTTACAAAATGCATTTACAAAAACTTTTGATAACACAAGCTTTTAAAATGCACACAGAAAAATGTAAACACACATTAAAGGATGCATCTGGTGTTATTCCATATCCAACTTAAAGTCAACAAATCCTTTGAAAAGACCAAACATCATCTAAATATCCCTAAAATGTTTGTGGCGCTCAGCCCATGTATTCTCACTGAAGATGTAAATCTTTAAAAATGCCTTAATTTCCTCAAACAGCTTGGCATTGTCATTTTTAGCAGAAGTTATACAAACATACTAGTAAATACTGCATTTGTTGGGGACTATTTTCAGCAGCGGATTGATACAAAATTGGTGACAGCAGGATGGTGTATGACCTGTTCAAAATAAACTACCATGCCATGATCATCATAATGAAGGCAAGTGTCACCCAGTTCAATGGTGCAACTAAGTGATATGTTTTTAAATAGCTTTCGGACAACAACTGAACTCTTTGGCACAGAGGAAGGAAGATATCAGGCTTTGGCTACATAGTAAATAGTTAATCAGTAGTTAGTAGTTAGAAGGATCAATTAATCATTGTTTTTGGTCTTTTTATGGGATTTGTTGACAATATAAACACAGAACATCACCAGATCTATCCTTTTAGATCTTAAAGGTTGTAGGTGAGGTATGCCTTTTTGCAAAGGGCTCTCCTACTATCTTGAAGACTTTGATGTTGTATCTGAGTTAGTCAAACCTCATTTCAAGAGGTTAACTTTTCACCGCCAACGAGCACCAAACTCTTGATGCCCATTGCTTGCTGTTAAGGCTGTCGACGAAACCAACATGGCAGCAATGAGCTGGAAAGCTGTTGTCACTGATAAAAGAACTGAGAGACTAAAAATGGGCCTTATTTTAAAAAATAAGAGTGGGACATATAGTGAACTGACAATTACTTAAAGCACAGAGCCTAACAGTCTCACTCTGGCTGATCTGCTACCAATCCCTGTTGACAAATAGCCCAAAAATGTTCCGATGTTATAAAGATGATGGATAGGAGTATATCTGAACTAGATCTAATGTCAGAGTTTTTTTCCACTTCGGGCGATGAGTATTTTTAAATATTTCTTCACATCTCGATGAAACAAACAGGAAAAAAGGGGGGAAATAACGTATTATAACATGAGAATCTGTTAATAAAATATCAAATTGAACAAAAAGAACATTCACCATTAAATATTCCTTGTGACATATTGTATTATCAACACATAAATATCTATGCATTTCTTTGTGTCGAAACTAAAGCTCTTGCAATTACACATTTAATTCTATATTACCTTATAATATTCCCATATAGCCTACATACTGTGTCATTTATAGCTTATATCCTTGAATTTAAAACAAATACATATTTAATAAATAATGTTGATATAAATCCTTTTTTTTTTTGTTCTTATCAAATATCAGAGCTTGAAAAACATTTTGAGTTTATTGGCCACCGATGTGGTGGTTTGATGTGTTGCAGTAGTGTCCTGTGAGCAGAAGATGGCAGGAGAGGGGCCTCACAGGCAGTGTCTCCTAGACAGGAAAGATCAGCTTATTCTGATGTTCTAACCTTATTAAGTAGAGAGAGAATAACATAAAACTGATACAGGAAATGGGCCCTTTCCTGTCTTTGATTCCCTAAACAACACAGTTCCTGGTGTTTGTGTCTGACCTGTCAGTGTCTAGTCTGTGTAGATTTCAGAGACATGAGCATCAACAGATAACTGTGTTTCTGAATGAGGACTTGATCCAGTGAAATAGGCTTTCATGTAAACTTTAACTACAGTACCACGATGTCTGCATCCGACAGATGCTTCCAGGATGGAGCCGTATTGGAGGTGGTATGGTTTGGGGGGGTGGAGAGGGGGTTTACAGCGCGGTCTCCTTCAGGTCATTGAGGTTTGGCATCCTGGTGCGAGAGGCGCGGGTAAAGGTGGGTCCGTTCTGCCCAGGTTTGATGCCCAGCTGCTCGGGGGTGAACTGTGCGCCCTCCGCCCGCTGCAAAGCAGACACATGCCAGCTGGACTCGATCTGCCCTGGGAGGGGGTAGCTGGCCTTGCGGCTCTTGGCCTGGGAGGAACTGCTCACCCCGGAGTGCCCCCTGCTCTCTGCGTGCCCTCGGCTCTCAGGGTAGCTCGCTTTGGAGGAGGGCTGAGGCGGGTTTGGGAGGGGGGGTTGGAAGCGCAGGTCTGGAGGAGGAGGAGGAGGGGGCTGTCCTTGGTTTGAGGAAGAAGGGGAGAGGTGAAGGAGCCTGCGAAGTGACTTGAGTGGTTGGCTCTGGTAAAAAAAGAGAGACATATACAGAGATGAGCTGATAAATAAAGTTCAGGTTAGTTTTTATGTCATTTCAAACATTTGGCTCATCCCTCCTGGGATTTCATATCTTGCTCTACACAAACATAAACAAAACGAAAAGAAACACATAAATCATAACATTATATGTACTTCTACATCCTTTCAAGTAACACATTTCAAATACATTTTGCACCGAGTAGCAGAAAAGAGAGAAGAAAAGCGACAATGATGTTCCTCATCTTCCAGGCTTCCTCAAATTTTCCTCAAAGGCTAAACTAAATGTTTTGTTTGTGTGTAACCAACTCAGTGTTTGTGCATCCGCCATATAAAAAAGAGTTTTAATCTAACCAAACTTAATATTGCACGGTTCCCAGTATAAAGGACAAGCGAATAATCAAACTTCTCTCTTTTCCTTGAGTGCTTCCAATATTAGTTTTTATCCAATTTCAGCACTCAGTGGTAAATTTAGTGGTAAACAACACTGCCGCGTTCTTAAATTAAATATGCTACGTTTGACTGTTTAATTAAATCTGCTAATCTTGAACTGATTTATAAAAGACTAAATAACCAGGCTCCTAAGCTGCTCAGTGACCTGGAGCTCAGGTTTTTTGGCTCAGTAACACAAAGTGCGTCTACTGGGAATTGTAAGGTTCGCTTTTGTATATCCTCACCCGGACAGATGGTGTTTTCTGTTCATCATCAGGATCAACATGTGAAACTTACCCACAGAACTCAAAATGGATTGTGATGGTGAACATTTTAAACTCATATTGAAGCAGTTTTTTATCAAGAGGGCTGGGTCATATTGTCCTGATTGATCTCAGCTGGGTTAACTATCAGATGCAGAACTACTCTTCAAAGCCTCACGTACAGAAAAACTATTATGTGGCTTAAATAACGTAACCTTAGACACAGTCATACAACAAAAATAGAGCATGGTCTTTACTGGATCTGGTCCATGACCTTTAGACAGATACAAAGTAAAATCTCCATTGTGTACTTACCTGAGAGTGTGAGTCCACTGGTTTCTCTGGCGGCCAGTCATTCACTCTTTCTCTCTCCCTCCCTCTTTCCCTCTCTCTCTCCCTTTCCCTCTCTCTTTCTCTCTCCCGTTCTCTCTCTCTCTCTCTGTCTCGATCTCTGTCCCGGCTCTGTTCCCGCTCTCTGTCTCTGTCCCGGGATCGCTCACGGTTTTTCCGACGGCTGCCATGGTGAGAGGACGACTTGGAGCTCCTCTGCAGGGACAGGTGTTCTTGTCCGTTACCAGGTACCTACAATTTAAGAAACAAAATACAGTGATATTGTTAGTTCTCTTTCATATCTGCTTCATGTAAATGTCCTCTCTATGGCCACAATACCACACACAGCATCAGCACACAATACATCTCACTCAAATCCTGGTGAGGTTCTTCATGCATCCTTCTGGCAGAACCAGCAAAAACACGAAGAGGTGGTGATGATGACTAGTGATGACTTTATACAGAAAAATGCACAGGTTGTGTGAGTGTGTATTAACAACTGACCAAAAAAAAGTCAAATTCAATTTTATGATATAAACAGTAAAAATTCAGCTTTTCTTTTTTTCAATAAAAAAGCTGGAACCAAACATTAATTCATTTCAAATTGACAATTATCAATTAGTTAGATAACAAGACTGATGCAACTCTCATGTCTGGACAGTAAATATAAAGTTACTGGCAGCCGTGAGTTAGCTTAGCTTAGCATAAAGAGTGGAAACAGGGGAGAACAGGTAGCCTCGCTGGCATTACATGACAAAATCTGCCTACCAGCACCTCTAAATGTCACTACTGAACACATTATGTCTTGTTTGATAATCACATTTGTGGTTTTACAGGCGGTCTTGTCGTCATTGCAAGGTTTCCAGGCAACCAGAGGTACCTCCAGGAAGTTACTTACAGCCTGTTTATCAGTGAGCTTCAGATGTACTGTTAGGCAGATTCCGTTATCTTCCTACCATAGAGTCAGGTTACCTGTTTCCTCATCTAACTCTCAGCAAGAAAGCCACTATGACTATTTTCCAAAATGCTGATCTATTCCTTAATCTATTCCTATTTCAGCACTATATTATATAATGTACACTATTATATGACACAGTGCTCAGTGCATGAATTTCTCCAGTATGAGTTTGATTACATGTGTGGCTTTATATATTGGTAATGTTAATGACCCTCACATGAAATGATGATTGTTCAATCTGTTAAGGATGAGATTCAACGTGCAGAAGTGTTCGCAAACAGCACACACTGCAGCATGAAATCAATGTCTTACAATGCAATGTGAATGCAAATTGACTGGATTGGACATACATTATAGCAAGACAGTATGGATGCACATACACCGTGCAGTTTTAGACTCAAGACATATTTGAAATCCTTTCAATCTGGAATATTTCTGAAATCAATCAATCCACAAGCGCATGAGAGGATTTCAAACCAGGCGATGATCCTGGTGAGTGCAGTGTAAGAGTTAACATGCAGCCATAGTGTTGAGGTTAGATTACTGGTGAGGCAGGGTAGGGTGCAGTAGGCTGGTGTTGTACCATAGGCGAGGCGACTACAGGTAGGACTTTGACAGCTGAGTTGTGCTTTAAGCTATTCTTTGAGCTAAAGAGGGGGAAAAGGCTTTTCTTGATGCTGGGGTTCCTCCCGTCCTCCATATCTGTCTGTGGAGAAGAAGATGCACAGCCACAACACTCAACACAAATCTCTGATAAACAACTGCTGCACCTGATCCTCTATTATCTATAGAAATAACACTTTGTGGTAGACATGAAGAAAAGATATCAATGATACACAGATATGATTGTTAAGAAAAAAATAATTTAATAAGGAAAGAGGGAGGAATTCAGTTTTGTTCTTATTGTAGTAGTTTTTACCACTCTTTCTATCAGGTATGATAACCAACTAATTATTACTAAATAAAGTACCAAGGTAGATGCTGAGATAAGATGTCTGACAGGGCAAGAATCGAGTAGTCAGACAATCAGCGACAGTATCTAAAGCACTTTATTTTGGAGGTAAAATCATACAGTAAGCACACAAAATAGTGATAATCTCAAAAAGATAATGGTTATTCATAAGTGTAAGAAATCTCAATTTACCGTTCCCTACAGAGTAAACTACTGAGTGCTTATTATTTAGGGAATAATGAATGAGTTGATGAGAGGTGGGGGTCGGTCTAAAAACTGTGATGGATCATTACAACAAACAGTTCGGGTTATCATTTTTTAAAATGTTTGTATTTGTTTTGACCTCCAAATACGCTCGACTAACCTATGGGTTACATCAAGTTATCTGACTGCTCATGTTTGTTGCCCCATCTGACTTCATTGTAGCGACATTGCCAACAATTAACTTGGTGACTCCAATGTTATTATAATGATAACAAATAATGCCCTAAACCATCAAAATGAAGCCCAAGTTGTGACCCTTTAAAAATGGTAGTGGCTATTATTAGCACTCGTTCAAACACTAAGTTCACTGAACAGTATAACACCAGTGACACTACAAATAATTATTTTCCAAAGCACTGTTTTGAAAAGGCCCTCTGATCAGCATTTACTACACCGTAAAATAGAAACCAAAGAGAATATTTTTGTGTGCCGGATGATACTTAAATGGTCTTACTATTTGTGTCTTCTTCTTTTTCTTTTTAATGGCTCTGAAGAAGCCTTGTTTCTCCTTCTCTTTGGCGGGCTCTGGAGGATTCATGACCATTGCTTCTGCAGCAGACCTACATGGCAAATGCAGAAAGGTTTCTTGTAACTCATGTTTTTGTGGTATTCATGTAATTTTAAGCTCAGGCATAAAAAGTGACTTAAGGTCACTTATTTAATTAAAATATGAAATCTAAATAGAACATATACAATGAAAAGACATGTTCACTGAAATAATACCATTAGCACAGTGCACTCCTCTTGTGGTTTATCATGGCTAAACACAGATTGTCTCTATACAACTGTCAACACAATGAACACAAGAAAGAAAATATTTTCAATACTTGCAATACTTAACATTCTTTCATATCTGAAGATACAATTTAAAAGCAGATGTAAAATGTTCCTCTTCCTTCAACATCTACTTAATTAATGTCTCCATGGTCAAGGTACTTTGTATAGTTGGAGCGCAGTGGCTAAAAGTATGGAAATGTATCTGAATATTTCAGTTAAAGTTTTGTTGGTTAAAAAAAACACAAAACATGAATTCTCACCAGTCAAAAGCGGTCTGGCGTTTGGAGTGGTTGGCCATGGCAATGGGGTCACCGGGTACGACCGGCCCTCGACCCTGCCCAACACCGTCATGGAAAGAAGAGGAGTTATCTGGTCTGGGGGAAGGGACTGAAGGCAAACAAGCAGGAGAGAAAAAGATTAAGCAACATTTATTGACAAATGCTTGCTGGTATATTCTGAAAGGACCTTAAACAGTGTATCGTCAATATTTAATGCATTCTATTTATGTTGTAATGACTGTTGAAATGATTATTGGTGCACTGTCATTTCTCAAAACCTCAACTGTCTGCCTTGTTTTTCAGCTGCAGTTGATAAAGACGTGTATCTCTGCCTCTTTCATTACAGATTCCTGCCTGTATAATCGTATAATTAGTGAGTCTACAAAGAAACCTGTATTCTTTGAGTCTGCGACCTGACATTTATTACTGATTTCTCAAAAAGCCCCAAGTGTTCTGCAATCAAACTCAATTATAGCTTCTCTGGAAATCTCAATGTGACTTCTTGTTGTTTACATTTGACCAGTCACCCGCACTGTATTCTTTTTTTTTTCTTCATGCTAGCAGAGTGGCTCTAATGATGGCAGCGTTGGTCTGTCAGTCTACTGCTGTGGTTCAGACAGAAATATCTCAACAACTACTGGATAGATTGCCATTAAATTATGAAGAGGTAGTCATGCCCCTCACAGGAAGAATTGTAATCACTTCTCCTCTAGCACCATCAGGTCAAAATTTGAATTTGTCCAATACTTTGCTTTATGACCAAATTTGCACACAGCCTCAGCTGTACATAGTGTTGGGTGCTATTTAGCAAATATTTGCTTTCTAACAAACTAAACTAAGATGATGAGCACCCTTGGGACACAAAGTTCACCCCCATTCATTTTCTATGAGACATGAGCAATTCATTTTGCGAAGTATTCCAGGCAATATGGCACTGACCAGCAGTGAAAAAAAGGGAGAGGTGGGGATGGATGTATTAGGGGAAGTGATACATGAAGTGGCTTGATGTTTTGGGAATTCCACTTTCGTACAATCCTTCCCTAACAGATTACAAGGACAAGGTCAAAATAAATGCAGCTTGGCACAAAGAAGCGCAAGTTGTCGGAGGAAGCAGTGAGATGTTTATTTATACAATGTTTGCTAAGCAATGCCAACAGGCTAAAAACTTCTTGACATTGTGACGTAAGTATCTCTGTGTCTTTGTCAGCCGGTGTCGACATGCCCATAGTAATGAGTGAGAAGTGGAGGAGGCAATGTGTGAGTTTTTGCTTCCAGTGGGTCTTCACCGACACCTTTGTACCAACTGAACAACAGATTGTTATCATTGTCAGAGCATGTTCCATGCAGACACATTTATCTCAAAGCACGGCTGTAGACTTGCTTTATCTTCCATTTTATTTCATTTTAAAATCCTTTTAAAATCCTTGTAATCCTGTATATGTCTTTTCATACTACCTTTTAATGTTTATTTACAGCAGTTTGAATTATGTTGTTGTTGTTGAAAGGTGCTATACAAATAAATCTCACCTAAACTCAACAATTCACTTTCCTGATGCTACATGTGGTGAAACATTACATGAAGTTTTTTTTTGGTGTTTCCTGTTCTTTACCTCTGTAAAAGCTGCCAACTCTTCGAGGCATGGACTCAGTGAAGATCATCCGGTTCTCCTTGGAGGACACTCCATCCTCACCGTGGGGGTCATGATACATACCGACCTGCAAAACACATGCAGACAAACAGATGCAAATATCCACAAATGCACACACAGACACAGGACGATACAAAGTGCTTCAGTATCCTCATTTTTGTGACAGATAATCTCATATGATCTCATTTCACCCTTTTTTTCATTAGCTATCACATTCCTTACTGGCTCACATCACAAGACATTCGGGACAATCTTAGCGCTTTTCAGTGAGGTTACATTTATACCAGCGACAACGTGCAGTGAGGCTGTTGAATAAAAACAGAAAAGGCTATGGGAACCAGCAGTCACAAGAGCTACTGTCTGTATTCGGTGAACTGGCTGGGGGTAGGGAGGAGTCAGGTTGTCGGACCTCATTTTTAGAGCGCTGTGTATGAAAAGCAGCAGTGTTGTCCCTCGTAGAGTCTTTGATGGGGGCACAAGGATGGCTCATGTCTTTAGGGGACTGCTCACTCTGTTGAGAAGACGGACAGGTGCAGGTCAAAGCAGACTGGAGAAGCAACATGAAGCAGTGGCAATGATAATGTGAGACAGTGACATTCCCTGCACACACGCATCAGCTCGTGAAATACTCATACCTGCACGCAAGCGCACACACACACACAAACATACACACACATATACAGTTATCCAAGAACTGTACCTAAGTAAACCTTTGAAGTACTTATACTCTACCTATTTCCATTTGAAGTTAGAATATTTTAATATTGTAACTGATGTTTAAATTGTCACAGTTTTACTTATGTTATGCACTTTGTGTGGAAGGTGCTATATAAAATGGACATTACAAAAAACATTTTCAAATCAGGGCTTCCACTAATTGAGTATTTTTAGACAACAGTTTTTCTAGGATCAGAGTACCTTGTCCCACACACACACACACACACACACACACACACACACACACACACACACACACACACACACACACACACACACACACACACACACACACGCGCGCGTTTTAAATACCCATTTTAGAGAAAAAATCACCCATAACCAGTCTCAATGAATGCAGACTGTTTCTGTATGTAAGATATTCCTTTATTAGTCCCACAATGGGGAAAACATACTTAGTTTCCTTATCATCTGCTGCTTTAGTAAATTCCTACATTTCCCACAACTCCTAGAAAGCTATCGCATTCAGATGTGGGTGTTAATTGCAGGTGGAGAGCATCTGTGAATTCTTCAAACCTCAATATCTTGTGGTGACATTGCATTGTGCTCTGTTGAAGATACCCCTGGCAGAGAAATCAAGCTAAACTGTCAGTTTTCCAGTCAAATTAAAAGATAGATTTGGGTTTTTTCATGTGTGTCTTCATACAATACTTACATGATACTTACAAATGAATCTTGGTCACTGTATCAATTCCTACTCTCTGTGTTGTCACTAAACCCACAGATTCCCAGAAATATTACTGATGATATGACCCATCTACTCTAGCTACAACACAATTATCAACACTGTAATACTGTATAAAACTATAATAATAGCTTCTGGGAATAAGAAGAGTAAATAGAAATATAGATAGACAATTATATTGAACATTAAAAATGGCAAATGTGTATATTTCCAATTTTTAGGCAGTATTTTAAGGTGAATGTTTCCTTTAACCACCACCAGACTCAAAGGACTATCTGCCACTAACCCTTGTCATGTCATCAGTGCAGTCCTCTCTTGAAGAGTTGACTGAGTGCCCAGTCAGGGTGGTCCGGTGCTGGAGTTGGGGGGAGAGGAGCTGCAGGCTGCTGGCACGTGTTGGTATTGCCTGTCCCGGTGGAGGCAGGCCCGCCATCCCACTTTCAACTCCATGAGGTCTGTGGCGCTCTCTTCTTACGTACATGGAGTGGCGTTGAGGCCGTTGCTGAGAGGAGAATGGAGATGTATAACCCAGGCCGTAATGGTAAGATTCATGTGGGGAAGGCAGGGTGTGAGTGGAGGGCATCCCTGGTCCTCCTGGGTCTAAGAGCTCCGGAGCATTGGCCTCCTCTAGATAGGAGAGAGGAAAGATTTAATAGTTTCAAGCATCATTGTCATCAATAATAATATAATCTATAAAATGTGAGATTCGTCAAACCAAAAGTCGAAGATCAAAGGTATTTAATTTTAAATGACATAAAATGGAGAAATGCAGCAAATCCTCACATTTGCAAAGACAGGACCAGTGAGTGTTTTCCACTTAATTAACTAATCATCCACAGTGACTATACATGGCAATTTCATCAGCTACTGTATCTACTGTATCAATAATACAGACCCAAGATATATTCGGAAGCTGTTATGAAAGGTACATTCCTATCTAGTTGGAGTTATTACCATAATTAGCAGTTTCCACTCTGTAAATACTATTCACATCAACATCCGAGTCGGTATTATGACTGGGTAACTAATTCTCATTTTACTGAAAGCTCTAAAAGCTCTAATAAAGCCAACCCTAAATAATACAAACGTGCCTGTAAAAGCAAACAAATGGATGCCCATGTCAGCCTAAGGCCGTGTGTGATGTTTGTAAGTCTTAATCACTTCCACAACATGAACATGACATTAGTACATGTATGTTTTATGCTTTTTGTGAATGGTTTTCTCAGGTGGGTTATTTATTTTTTCATTAAGTGTCTTTGGTGACACGTCAGCTTTTCTGTACAGCAATGCCTTTAATCCAACACCATTTTCTATCTTGGGAGACAATAAAAGCAAATTTGACATTAACTTACAGACACATTTATTTATGTCTTGTGCTTTAAAGACATTTGAGACCAAAGCAAAGTCTCCATTCTTGATTCAGTGGACAATAAAGTTGAATCTAAAATAGAAGCCTACCTGGTGCCATAGATTTATGTCTGGATTTGTGTCTGGAGGAGGAGTCGAGTGTGCTGCTCTCCATGCGGACGTTGCCACTGCTACGAGAGGCAGGGCTATGCCCGGAGCGATCACTATGTCGTGTAGAGGGGCTTCCGGGCGGCCCTGGAGGACCTGAAGGGGTGTTGAGGTCTAAACAGCTGGCGGGGAAGAAGCGGGCGCCAGGTCCCACCCCTGCTGTCGTGTTGGAGTTTGGGTCATCTGGGTGGAGTCGGCCATCACTGAGATTGCCTACAGATTTGGCGTCACTCAGTGCGCTGTGGCTCTTGGACAGGCTGAGATAAGAGGCTGAACTTTTAGAAGAGGAGGACATTGATCCATGGGCAGAGTCGGCCATACTATGGGAATGTCGGCCATGTTGTTTCTCTCCTCCAGACTGCAGCGTGTTGGTCTTGCCTTCCAGGAAGGTGTGACGGCTAGCCTGCTGCTGCTGCTGAGAGCGGGAGGAACTGGGCTTGCTGTGGCCGTACTTTGCTCCGTGAACCTGGTCTGACAGCTTTGGCGAGGGTCCTAAGCTGAAATCAAACTCTGTCTTGCCTTTTACTTCTTTAGGACTGAGGAGGTGTGGCAGGTTGTTATTAGCCAGGTCTTTGCTCGATGAGACGGAACGATTCAGGGTCTGGGACATGTATTGGCTCTTGGGGTGGAGCGTAGGACTTAAACTGGACGGGGCTGGTTTGTTACCATTGAGGAAACTCTCGTTGCCAAGGTGATGGAGGTCTCCATGGCGAGGGAGACTTGAACATTCTTTGCTGTTTGAGCGACGGTGGCTCGTGGTTTTATTGTGACTCCTGGAGGGGCAGATAAGGGGATGTTTGTCAGTATGCTTACACTGTACTATACTTTATGTTTAAAACAGTATCATTTGACTTTTGGCTACTTGGCAGCGGTGAAACAATTTGTAAACACAACATTGACTTATTATCACCCTATTTAAACATCCAGCAGACACACAGCAACATTAGCATTCATTTGCAGTTGCGTTTGTGTCCACTCTGTGAATGTAAATCAAAAATTCACTCTGCTTTTAGTTATGTGTTATCAAGCAGATAGATGCAGGTTTGAATGACGACAATGCTTAAGTGTCTTAAACATGCACTCTTTCTAATGACCAGCAGGGGGCGACTCCACTGGTTCCAAAAAGAAGTCTGTTTTGGCGCTTTTCCACTATACAGTTCTAGCACTACTCGGCTCGACTCGACTCGGTACGGTAACAGGAACGACCTTTTCCATTACAAAAGTACCTACTTAAAGTGGGCGGGGTCATCATAGCACGGCTGCGTGAAACTGCTGTGACTTCGTTTTATACGCGACACAAACACATAAACAATGGAGGACATGGAGGCAATGGTGTACATGCTGCTCAGCCTGTGCCTTTTGTCACACACAAAGCAAGAGAAGAGAGCCGAATCGCTTTAACGCTGTTGCCGGTATTTAAAAATACCGGGTTTGATTCTTGTGTGGGACGGCTCATGACTCTACCAGTGACTCTCTGACCAATCAGTGGCCGGCAAGTCTGTTGACGTCACATTTAGTATCGGCTCGGCTCACTTGGAACCTCGGCAGAGCAGGTACTAAAAAGGTACCAGGTACCAGGTACTATCCCTAATGGAAACGCAAAAAACCCTGAGTAGAGTCAAGTCGAGCCGAGTAGTGCTAGAACTTTATAGTGAAAAGCGCCATTTGTATACAAGTCTATGAGAAAATTACCTTACTTCTCGCTTGATTTATTATAAACACTTTCCTAATGAGTTTATGATCTCAATCGCTAGTTTCAAATCTTCAATAGAGAATGATGTTCGTTTTATATGTTGTAGCCCATTTGGGGTAAAATAGATGAAAAAGCAGGGTATGCTTTAGGGCATGGTTAGCTTGTGATTGACAAGTTACTACCATGGTGGTACGTGAGATGCTGTAGTTGAACCCTGGGGAGCTCCTCTGCAGCTCCACATTCTAATCCAAATATACTCACTTTTTATCATTTCTGGCTCCAAAAAACCAACATGGCAACAGTCAAAATGCCAAACTTGAGGCTTCAACACAGGACTACACAAACCAATGAGTGATCTCACGGTGGCTAGACCATTATATTTATACAGTCTGAGGTTGGTATCCACCAACTCCTGAAGATACTCTGGTTCTGCTGCCTTGCTGAAAACAGCTGTCTGCGGCTGCTGCTGGAAATGTCACTCTGTACAGTGGAGCTGACAGGAACTGCAGAGTCAGTGATAACTCTTTGTGGGTTCATCACAGACTACACTTTTCCCATTACGCCTAGTTATTTAAACCAGTGTGAATACAAAAGTTGTTTATAGTATCTTTAAGCTCTAACTATCTTTAGTATCTTACAATAACATTTCCTTTTTGGATGGAAACTCCCTTTTCTTGTTGTACAACTAAAAGAACACTATTAACCTCAAAATATTCCCACAAGTCGGACCAGCTCAGCCTTTCAAGCTCCAAATGATATATCGTAAAAGTTATTGTTTTGATCATTCATAGTTCTACAACTTACTCTATAATTACAAAATCGGGTGCTATATATGATGATAGAGATTTATTTAACCACTTATTTGTTCCGGGAAGTTTGATTTAAAAAAAAAAAAGTTTCTACTTTTTTAAGTTTTCTGGTCACCTTGCAACAGATTGACTTTCAGTATTTCTATTTAAGCCTAAATTCAAGTTTTAGTTCACACCTAAAGCCCTCAGATTTGTCCAGTGTTGAAGACTTTGCTGTAGAGAGATTGTTATCCTTGTTGTTGGTGGTGGTTATAGTATGGTCATTTTATCTATAAAGGGTAAATCATTTTTAAAAAATGATGTCATGTTGAAATCAATACACATAATATCGTATCCAAAATGTCTCTGTAAGATGACCTCTGGTACAGTGTTAGCTGCGACAGAAGATGAAAATTAGAGGAGATGGTCTGACCTTGTAGGAACTGTGTTTTCTCCGTGATGGTGTGTTTTCCTCTTGGAGGAGCGTGGTGGGTTGGGAGAGGCAGGAGAAGGCCTGTCTCTCTCTACCTGCCTCAGAGGCTGGAAGGCTGGATGGTTCAAACTCTGCTCCGTCAGATAACGCTCCGTAGGGTTTAGCAGCAGCAAGTTCTGATGAGGGAAAGACACAAACACACTTCAGAAAAGGAACACTTCCTACTGGCCATACAAATATAATATATACAAGTATAATAACAAGAAGATAAGAAGATAACTTACAGACTATAACACACTGATATATGACTATTATTGGTATGTTACCTTCATCAGATCCAACATCAAACCACTTAAGATGCCTTGGTATCTTCTCTCCAAAGTCTGAGGATGAGTAACTGAAGGAAACTGAGACACACACATACACACACATACACACACACACACACACACACACACACACACACACACACACACACACACACACACACACACACACACACACACACACACACACACACACACACACACACACACACACGCAAACAAAAACAAGCATTAAATCAAATCGATATCAAAACTCAACTTTTTTGTGCACAGGAAATGACTCTTTTGATTTCCAGTATACAGTAGATCAGTCCGTAAGAAGTAGCGATCAGTTAAAATTGCACATTAATCTGTCACTGGATAACACTAAACAAACTACCAAACA
Source organism: Scomber scombrus (assembly GCF_963691925.1). Classification (NCBI taxonomy): domain Eukaryota; kingdom Metazoa; phylum Chordata; class Actinopteri; order Scombriformes; family Scombridae; genus Scomber; species Scomber scombrus. The sequence continues at coordinate 26,981,234 of NC_084970.1, read as the reverse complement.
CACACTCATATTAACACACACTCACACACACACACACACACACACACACACACACACAAAGTCTTTGCTCGGCCTTCTGGGACATTTTCTCTCGCTGCTAAACTGAACACCAACCACTTATCTCATGAGTCATAGCAATCCACTCAGTCATGGTGCTGGGAACGCTGCCACAAGAGAGGGAGAGAGCGAGAGAGAGAAGGAGACAGAGCTGGAGAGAGAAAGAAAGGAGGTAAAAACAGAGAGGAGGAGGGGTAGAAAGAAGGAGCAGAGAAGAGGAACAGAGGAGACTACAGGAAGGATAAAAGATCAACACTTCTTACCCTGATTCCATGAAAGCGAGGGTTGTTGTAGAAGAGCTTCATCTGTTCAGCAGGAAGTGGCCCCAGGACCTTCTGAATGGTGAAGAGCTGGAGATAAAATTAAATAGCATCATAATTAATAGTGTGATACCTAGTGTGTAACATGTGAAACCAATAATCATGTTTAAAAATGGACTTAACCACATATACAATCAGTGTCAATCAGTTGTAACTAAACTTTTCTTAAATATTTTTTATTAGTGTCTTGCTCTGTAGCTGCGAAATGCTGCACTGCGTTCACCAGATAGTTCATTAAATTACATTTTATTTTTACAGCACCAAATCACAACAAAAATTATCTCAAGGAACGTTTCACATAGAGCAGGTCTAGACCATATTCTTTAAGTTAAAAAAAATTGGGCAGTCTTTATCTGCTGATGATCTTATTAAGTGATAAAAAGGTCCAAAACAGTAAATGAATAGACCATAAGATTGTTTTATCAGTTATATGGATAGTGTTGTTGCTGCTGTTGATATCTTCGGATTATCTGTAATTGCGTTGACCTTTCTTTATGTTTTAACTGCATTTGAGCAGATCAGACTCTCCTCTATGAATCCATTTGATTTTAACTGATTTTTTCTGCTCATTGTCATTTTAAATTCACAATATTTTCACCCAGAAGTAAAACTCCTATAATTATAGACCTCATCACAAGACACAATATTCCTTTTAATGATTTAAAAAATCCCATAAGTGTGGACATACCTTGATGGAAATACACTTTTTAGGAAAGTGGTTATTTCGATGATATAATCCAATGATTTAAAATGATGCACTATATGCATTATTTTCATAGAATTCACCATCATCACTGGGATGGAAAAAGGGACACATACAGTAACTAGAAAAAGTCTCATGGTGGCTTTGGTTTAAGGCTGTAATTAATCATCATTATTTAATCATTTTTAATGAATTAATAGAAAAAAGGGTACTTATCCTCACATATGAGAAGGTAAGACATACAAATGTTTGGCAGTATTATGTGATGAATTAATTAAAGTGATTAATCAATTATTAAAACTGTTTTCTTTCAAAGAGGTAAATGATTAACCCTACTTTTTTTTTTCTACAACTACTATGGGCTGACCAACCTGATCAATCTCACTTTCCCCTGGAAACAAGGGCTGTCCGTCACTTAGCTCCCCGAGGATACACCCCACCGACCACATGTCCACCGCCTTGCCGTACGGAGCCCTGAGATGAATAGAAAAAGAGAAACAAATCATTTATGTGCGTATAATCTATGACAGCATATGATGACCATGATGGTTTGATGTCAGGGGTGACGAGGGTGAAAACAAGGATAATACGGGTGAAAATTAAATCACCAAATGACTGTGAGAATGACGATGATGGAAAGTAACAGGAAAGTAAAATGATGGATGCTGTGTTACTGAAGGAGACGCTCATGAAGAAGATGGTCATTTTTGAGGGAATGGAGCTGAGGAATCTGGTGAGAAATGGCAACAGATCTGGCAGCAGAGAAGCACAGGAGCGGTGGTGGTTGGAGGGAGAGAGTATTTGAGTGGGCGGCATTCAAACGCTGTCTCAATAAATGTTCCAGGGCATTTACTAAATCAGGCTACAGCAGTGAGGCTAGATGACGTTCAGCTGTCTTCAAGCTAGAATGGACATTCAATGCAGCAAGAGCATCAAAAACAAGTGCGAAACTGAAATATGATCTCAGGATAGATTGTGTCCACAGTGGTTCATGTCGTTATGCTGTAATAAGTGAATCATTGCATCTGCTTTGGGAAACAGTAACACCTGATTGCATGAAATCTAAATATAGTTAACGATGGTGAAAAAGGCGACAAGGGAAAGTTATTTATGGACACACATGGAACGTAACATTACCAGATGGGGGACTTTTTCACATACAACAATGCTATATTTAAACCAGGACTTCATGAACCTTCTCTTATCAACAACCCTCCAAATACTTTAGATCCTTTATGGCTAGAAATAATGTACTTCTTTCAATCATAGAAACAACAAAACAATAACCCAATGGTTTATCTAAAAAATACATTGCTAAAAGCTGATCAAAAGTCGATGTTTTGGACACACGTAGTTTTCACAAGACCGACATGACTGGACATGCAATAGTAAAGCCGTACTGAGGGTGCTGTGATTTCAAGTTGTTGCAGCTCTTAATTGACGATCTATGATATTTCCATTAATAGAAATGTTTACGTCCATCAGATAGAAATATTCTCCACGTCTGCTGCATCATTTTAGACACTTTTCTCCAAAATTCAACCTGACATATTTGGAATCCTTGAAAACTTCTGTAGTCTCAATTTTTAATGATTGGCGCGCAGATAGGGGGTTACCTCTTGTTAAAATCGTTAAAATTCAGTGTGTTCACTATCATCTACCTTTGTTCAGTCATGGCAGGCCGCTGACTGAAGTTATTAGTGCCACAGAAATCCCTCGGGTTACATAAAATGGTTCTTTGCAGTTTTATACTGGCGGTTTTATATTTTTTATGGTGGTGGTTTTATGATGTGGGCAACTGGTTTTATGTTGTATGTGTTCTTATTGCCTTTGCTATTACTTTGTTCACTTTATTTGTTAATCTATGTATTATGGAACTGCAGTGTGGAGGTTGCCAAATTTATATGTATTTTGTACAAATAAATTACATCTCGCTCTTGACCTTGATTTTATATTGAGAAAATGAATGCACTGGTATCACGACTGGTGCTCTGAATCGGCAGATATCCTGAATTAAAGTGCTGGAATCAGTATTGCATCCTCATCTGATACAATCACCCATCTGGTGCTCCGGGAAAATAAAGAAATAAAAGCTGAGAATTACTTGCAACAACCAACAAAACAACGTTCATTTTTCTCTCCCCATGTCTCACTTTGTCTCCCACACACACACACACACACACACACACACACACACACACACACACACACACACACACACACACACACACACACACATACATATACACGCACACACGCACACGCACACACACACACACACACACACACACACACACACACACACACACACACACACACACACACACACACACAGACTCACCCCAGCAGCAGCTCAGGCGAGCGGTACCACCTTGTGGCCACATACTCAGTATAGTTGGCATCTGTTCCTTCAGACAGGTTACGAGCAAAACCTGAGAAACACGGAAATTACAAATAAATTAATACATTAACCAGACCTGATCCTGAATGTTAGACATCAAGTAATAGACATCTATTAAATTAATTAGTTAGAATAAAGTACAATCAACAGTCAAATCATTAGGACAGGTACAGTAACAACATGGTCATCATCCCATTTGACCAGACTCTAATTAATTATGTCACTGCCGGCGGGCTGAGACTGCGCTTTAGGTAACTGGTGCACTTGTTTTTTGTGAAGAATCACAATAAACAGAACGGCAGCTCCAACAGTGAACAAACAAACAAACAAATCTCACCCGAGCTGACTCAGTAAGGTTGCATTAGCTAATTATGCAAAGCTAACTGATCCAATAGTAGAAAACACACCTGGGAAACTATAAAATGACACAACTATGTTGTAAAAGTACAACTTATTAGACATTTCCAGGGGAGACAAGTGCCTAACATTAACTTGAGAGCCTTCCTTGAGACACTTTTGGCAAATCAATAACAACCATGACAGTACATTTTATGGTGCCGGTTGGCTGCTTTCCAGTGGTAGAATTTGTCCTCCTGATACACAACTTACAAGGTGACAAATTAATGGTTCACAGCGAACTGAGTCCAAGAAATCAAACTGGGCAAAAATGATAGCACAGATATAACAGCAAAAATTACAACTTATTTGAGAGCATCACAATGAATTTGCACAACAAGAGGGATGTCTAATAAATAATTCCGTCAGTTAAACAATGATGTTGATTTAACAAGCAATTACCTTACAGAGAGACAGTGTAGTTTTACTGCACTGCACATGTCAGTCTCAACAACTCAGTGAGACAATACGGCTGCTATAAAGAACGGAAGAAGACCAAAGACTCACCAAAGTCACAGAGTTTGAGAACATCCTCCGAGCTGATGAGGAGGTTCTCTGGCTTGATATCTGGAGGAGAGATGCAGACATAAACCTGTCCATGACATGTTTCGGTCTTATTACTGTCCAACAATACTCCAATTCACTGTAATTAAACACTACGTCCATCTTTCTTAATGGTAATAAGTCAAATGTACAGTATATGAAGGCTGCTGGCACAAACACTTTTCACGTCCCCTGACAAGAATCAAAATTCTCTTGTTTAGAGTTACTGAAGTGGATTTCATCAACAGGAAAAAGTGTTAAAGTGCTAAAAGGCTCCCAGGTATATATATGTGTTCATGTATACATATAAAGACAGAATAGACATACTTAAAACAAGTAATTTGAAGTATTTACACTTGATCAGCTGATTTTTCCTTTATATAGAAGAAACATTTTCCAGTGGGTACAGGGCTGTAGCTAGGATTTTAGAAATGATTATAATTACAAAAAGAATTAAGAATACATATACAAATGTAAAATATATTATTAAGTTATTCCCTATGTTCCCTGTGATTGACTGGGGGCCTGTCCAGGGTGTACCCAGCCTCTCACCCAATCTCAGCTGACAGGCTAAGCAGTAAAGAAAATAGATTTTTAAAAATGTATTCACTAGTTTTTGTAATTATAATTTTCGAAAGCCATCTCCACACTGCCACGAGTAAATGCTGTGGCATTATACTGAATACATTTTTATACTAGTTGGCCTAAAAAAAGTCTAATTTAAATCTATCTGAAGTCTAGACATATTGGAATCAGCCAATAAATAAAGTTTAATTTTATTCAGCTTGACATTTTGGTTATGTTAGCCAATTTCTTGTTGGTAAGAGGGGTAGTTTGTTTTGTTTTGTCCTAACTATCCGAAAGGAGTGACATATCTATCACACTAACGTCATTTTCAGTCAACTTGGATCTTATTCTAGCCAGATCTCTAAAGGATATTTTCTATTTCTAGTGTAACTACTCATATAGTAAATATATCTGTAAGGCAGGCTGAATTCACATGTGAACTTGGTTTGTTTCTATTTTAAGAAGAAAAGAGTTGGGAATTACAGGCCAGTATCAATTTTAACACCCACGTCTAAGTTTTTTTGAACATCTTATGTTTAATCACAAGGGGAGGAGTATTTAGTGAGGCAAAATTTGTTGTGTGAGCTTCAGAGCAGCATAATCTACTGAAACCTGTCTTACTCATCTGTACTCAATGAATCCTTTTGCAATTCTATCAAAGTTTGATGAACTTTGATGAAGAAAAGTATGTTGGCATGACCTTGCCTGATTTGCAAAAAGCTTTGACACAGTGAATCATATTGCAATGTTGTCAATGGATGTATTTGAGAAGTTCAATTTCAATTAAAGAATGAAAAAAGACGTGAAATCATAACACTGCTGTTGGTTTACGTAGCCTCCAGAGCTGCTGGGAGTTAGCCGAAAGGCAGCTTCTGAAAGTTATAATATAATTACATGTGCTTTTTCTTTTCTTTTCTTTTCTTTATATTGTTGAATATTAGTCCCCTAGTTTCCAGTGTCCCCAAATCTCCTGTTTCAATACTAACTTATAATCAATTAACAACATATGAAGCTGAAATGATCACTTTAAATCTCTTGAATCATTGGCAGATTTCGTCTCTTTTTACCTGAGAAAAATGTCATTTTAAGACTCAACACCAGACAAAGTGACATGTATATTTCTGCAGTGTAGAAATAAAGATACACTCTTCACCTCTGTGCACGATCTCATTCTTGTGACACCAATTGATGGCTTTGATGAGCTGGTAGATGTAGCTGCGGACTTTATCAGGTGGAGCACCGGTGGGCAGTTCCTCTAACAGCTCCAGCATATTCTGCAAACCACAAACAACCACTTATGTTGTGGACAGAGTTCCGAAATGTAGCTTGGTGGGTTACACATAGAGTAAGAGCGTTTGGCATGATGAAAGCGCTTTAAAAGTATTTCGTAGATAATTCATGCAGTGGGAATTCCTCTTCTTGGTTTTAGATTTTTTTTTTAACCCTGACAGGGGAGTGACAAAAATCTCCAGCGAGGGGACACCAGCCTAAAATGATCAGTACGAAAATAAAACCTGTCATGAAATAAACACTTGACTAGATACCCTGGCAACTCAGCGGGGAATACCATTATCCACCGACAGCATAGTTCATGTGTTGCCATGGTGATGCAGTTTTATGCTTAACTGAGCAGTCTCAACATCCTGAAACTTAGAGTCTAGATACAGCAGAATAGAAATTTTGCTGACCCTCTCAACATATTCAAACACAAGGTAGAGTTTCCCCCTCCTCCGAAAGGCTTCCTTCAGCTCGACGATGTTGTCCTGCTTCAGTGTCCGAAGCATCTTCAGCTCCCGAAGGGTCGTCTCCTTGACCTCCTCATTTTCTGTGCAGAAATTAAAGAGACAGTAATGACACCGCTGCTCAGTCCTCCCTCTTTCTCTCCCTCCCTTTCTCTCTCATAGCTCAGTCACTCACCTTCACTGTCTTTGAACTTCTTAATGGCCACCAGCTCGTTGGTTTCCTGTGAATGCACGAGGATCATTAGTTGCGTTAAGACAAGAGATCACAATCTATGCAGTTAAACAAAGCTCCCCTCTGCTTTCTAAAGAGTACGACCATAGATAAGGACAATAGGTGAAGAGAAGAAATAAGATTAATGGTAAGAATTTTTAAATGCATTTCCAGTACACCAAGATGAGAGTCAATTATTTTACCACAGGGCGCTCACACACAAAAAAGCACATCCTTGGCCAAGATGCATCTTAGTTCTCCTTAAGCTTCTTGCAGGTTGCTTTATTGACCTTGCTGAATTTTAGCTGGTGGCAGCAGATTCAGATATAGCCATAGCTTTGTTTCAAAGGCTGTGATGCACCAGCAACTGAAATGCTCTGTTTTTCTACTTAAGTAAAGGATAGATTCACTGTTGTGTTGTTCTTGGTCATATAATATATTCTTTCTAGATTGTGATTATGTAGCAGCATGCTCACAGATCTTAAACATAGTCCAAGGTGGTGAATAGTTTTAAGCTTCAAACCATCGCAGGACAATCTCACATGTGTACATATATATTTAGGCCATAAAAACAGTCACAATCTGCACTCTTTATGGAGATTATACATCAACGTTAGAGTCGGGAAACTTGGCAAAATTCAGTAAATACAACCTGATAGAAATCATGGTTTCACCAGTATTTCAGAGTATACTCCGAGCTTCTCGTTACCTACATTAGATTGAGAATGTGTTTTCAAGGCTTAAATGATTATCCCACTGGTCTATGTTGAAGCACAGTTAGAAGCTGCAGCAGAAAGGAAACTATACCTAAAACAAAAGCTACTCAATAATATGTGTGTAATATGTTTTTTCCAGACAAAAAAATCTGTTATCTTGTTAAAATCCTTAAAATGACATCTACGCCTTCTTCCTCATTAAAAATTCCATAATCTGTGAATATGCAAATGTTGTTTATTTCACAAATTTGACTGCTCAACATGAATCCATTTTCAGTGTTTGTGCACTGGAAACTTCAATTTTCTACATCACACTTGCATAAGTTCACGTTGGACCCCGACTGGCTCCAGACTAGTTATGATGTCACAAATCCTGCTCATTAGGTACACCACTTGAAACTCAGATTTTCCAGCACAGAGAAAAGTTTTTTTACTTCCAGTAGTTTAATGTGAAAACAACCTCCTAGTGTCAAACTCTGCACATACATCATTATTCACAGTGAAACTCAAACTGACATAACAAGAATAAAAATACATTTTTAACTGGAGGGGGACTTAAAGTGACTAATAATTTGCATCTAGCAGCCTGGGTGGATAGCTTTGCAAAGAAATTGGTGAGGAAGAAAGATCTGGATTAAGGTATTTGGCTGGGTTAACATACAGTAAAGTACAGTGCAAACGCTTCTAGAGACCCTGACATTTGAGGAGGAAGGCTAATGGGTTGGGATGTAAAATGCATCATTAAGAAAGAAAAAAAACATGCTAACAGATGTCTACAACGCAGGCTTGTGACATTATAAATTTAGTCTAATGTCTGGTATATTTTTCTGACAAACGGCAGTAAGTTTATGCTAATAATATTGTGTGGATCCTTGGTGTGCAAAACGTATTGGCTGTTCTCTTCTTAAGCCTATATCATATAATAAGTTCTGTCCGGTGAGATCTATCACTTCTCGGCATGAAAAAATGTCAGGTGTGGCGTGTGAGCGGGAGAGCAGCTTGAAATGCATGCGTCTCAGGGCCAATGCCTGAGATTTGAGAGGTCTGAAATGTATTTGGTATCCATGGCAACCATAGACTCGTCAAGATTTGAATTCCATCATATAACAAACTGAAGGTTGTATATTCAGATATTTTCAGGTTGTATGCATTTACTTAACAAAGTTATGAAAATGAAAAATATTATCAATATGTAACTATTGCTGCAAAGACTCGAACCCTTGTCTCCTGCACTAATGACGGATTTGCTACCCATTACACCACCGCCTTAGTCCTACTTAATGATGTGACAGCCCAATATGTTTCCTAATACGGAAGATAGATATTGGCGACAAATAATTTCTAACTGACAAACTGACGCTTGGATGCATTCACTGAGGAAAGATTATGAAAATATAATACAACTTTCCCGCCAGAAATGTCTTTAGAACAAACTAAATTCGCCCTTTTCTGCTGGCGTGGAAGATGAATGTCCGCCATGTTTTCACGTTGTTATACGTCTAGGGTGCAAATAGCTCAGCTGTGTGGCCAAGGCTATTTGTACCAGGGGTGCAAATAGACACTCCGAAACGTATTTATTGCTGTGTTAAAGTTGCTTCTACTAGCTGCCATTTTTCACTGGAATTACAAGTGTCTACAGCTGTCAATGTCCTTCAATGCGTGTTGTGTTGTAACAACTGTCTTGTACAAACAAACATAAGCTTTTCTATTGTTTTCCAATTAAATGACAACATACAGACGAGTCTCCCTCTGTCCATTGCTACTCTGACTCTCGTGTCTATTGTCGTTTTGTGCATAGAGGGGTCAGACAATAGAGATGCCTCAGTGTCGACAAAGGTCACACAGTGAGGGGCTGCAAGCCACTGGCAGTGATATCTCTTATACAAGCCAATTGTTTGACTGAACAAGCTTTTCACAAAGTGGTCATTTTCTTGTGAATTTTATGCAGGAGAGAGAAATGTAATTAAACAACATAGGTTTACACTGTAACAGCACTTAATCCAAAGAGTGGAGTAAAGGTTTCCAGTGAAGGGAAGCATATCTGAAAAGCAAATAGGGAAAATTTCTGTTGTTTACTGAGCAAAACAAAAAACACACTCATCAACACCCATAGAGAGCAAGTGACTTCAAGCTCTGTGGCAACAACAAGCTCATGTGTGGTGATACTGACCTCCACTTGGGCCACTGTTAGCAGTGTCAGCACACCTATAAATAGCCTCAGGCTTGCCAATATTGTGCTGATGAAATGAACAGATTCAGACTGTAACATTACAGCTTAATTATTGTTATATGATATGACTGCTCTTCTTCTTTTGCATTTCAACGGCAAATGGCAACCCTTGTGTATGTTCTGCTACTCCATATCCCAAAATACTGTAGCCATTCGTATAATACAATATAATGAATTAATCCTTTTGCAATTTCTGTTGTAAACATGTAATGACCCCAGTGACATTTTGTAGAATAACAGAAAGTTGAGTTTTCATTGGTTGTTGAGGCAATATGAAGCAGTGAAGCAGGAAATAATATAATATAACTTAACATGACTCTGATACAGCTGCCCATCTGCAGGCTTCAAGAAAGCTCGCCAAACAGAACAGAGTGGGCTCATCAGGAGGGGCTGATTGTCTTAAAAAGACAAGAGCAAAGACTGCCTGTATGACATAAAGGCTGGAATGAGGGGCTCCATAAAGGACAAGTATAAGATCAATGAGCAGTGTTTTTTAACTGTAAATCATGCAAAGCTACTATAGGAGTTTCAGAATAAAAATATAGAGCTGGAAATTAGTGTTATGACCCTTCATAGGCCCCCATGATAGGTCCCCTTTTAATTCATCATCTGTTTGGCTAGAGGCTGTTTTACGTCATTTGAATGTCACCAATCAGCATGCGCACCAGAGACTTCCATCGGCCGAACCAGCTAACTTCACAAACTAGCCCTCCACAAACTTGAGGCATAAAATAATCTTATCAAGTGGCTCTTCTAAACTTTCCAAAAGTCATCAGACTGAACTGATCCAATTCTGAGAGCAAGTTGAGTTATTTTGTGGGGGCTGTGACGCTCAAAACAACAGGGACAGGGACCAGCTCACACATGTACTTGTGGGACTGTACAGGTAACGACTATTTACTCTCTGATTCTCAACTCAGATTTGATTATATTGGCATAACTGATGCATTATAAGGCAATTTCTTGAAAGTGCAGTACAAAAACATCAGTGTTGACCTTCTGTGGATGGAATAATCTACTGTGTGAATCATATTTTTTTTAAGTGATCTTCTGTCAATGACATTTAGAAAAAGACTGTATCTTGAGTCCCTTCCCATTTATAATTTTATTTGACCAGTTTTTAACTTGAGTCAAAATACACATCAAGCAAATCCTCACAGTTAGAAGCTGTAACCAGTATTTGTTGTTGTTTTTCATGTTTCTGTTGATCAACTAATTAATTAACTACTTTCAGTTCCACAATACAGCATAGCGGTGAGAGATATTGTATAGAAACCAGGAAACACTGGCTAGCGTGTAGGTTGTGCTATTGTCACTCTCAAAACACAAATTCAAGATAACACATAAGCCTCCATACACACACCCACATACGCTAATACAACACTTGCATAAAGTGGCAGAACATTGCACAAACGCTGGCACACATTTGCTTGGCTAATTAAATGTTCCCGCAAACACATACTGTACTGTAAAGTATGCATCATTTATATATGCACATTTTACATTTATTTCATTGCTTCGTCACAGTGTGACTACCGAGTCACCTGGTTGGGTTTTAGCCCGGTGCTCAGAGTCTTCAGCCCCATCTTCATATGATTTTCTCAAGCATATACAGGTATATAACAACCATATAACAGGGTGACCCATTTACCATCAGCATCGTCTCCATATTCAATGCATCCCTCTGCACCTCCTCCTCTCTATCACACACACACACACACACACACACACACACACACACACACACACACACACACACACACACACACACACACACACATTGCTTCTGTCTCTTTGCCCTGCTTCCAGCTGAGAAAAGTAAAAATAACTGCTCTCTTACAGCAAAGCTAAAAAGCTTTTATTACCATGGTCTAAGTATCTAGCTCTACATGTGAAAATGAAACCCTGACACCATTAAACAAGTGGTAAACATGTCGCATGTCACTTCTTAGTAACTTTCCACAGCGGGAGGGACACATGGTTTAACAGAACTACACATTGACCGCAGGTATTTACATTTTCATGACATGAAAAAAAACATGGCTCTGAAGCATGAAAAGATGGTTAAGAAACCAAACCAAACCAAAAACAAAAAAAACCTTTTGTTGCAGGGATGATTTAGTTACTTTAAATGTTACTGGTTTGGTTTACTTGTCCTGTGAAAGCATGAGCACATATTCAGCCACAGGATGCTTCGTGTTGCACACACACACACAAAGACAGTTTACAGAGTAATGAGGTCAGATATTTTTGAAGATAAGGGCACAGTTTTAAAATGTGATGGCTAACCTTTAAGTCACAGCTTTCATGGACAGGTAGTGTACTGTGGTTTTATCAGAACCTTTTTTTGGAAACAGCTGCCTATATGGGGTGGACTCTATTTTAGCTATGAAAACACAACAACAAGCTAAAATATCGTATAGGGTTGCAGAGGTTTATCTTTAAAGAAGTATGACAATGTTTTGACATTTTGTTGTTGTTTGACTGAGCCAGGATTTGATAGCCTAGCATACAAAAAACTAAAAGCTGAAGGAAACAGCCAGCATTCACCAAAAGCAGAAAAACACTTCCAAATGTATCTTAGTTTAGCAAACAATACACCCGAGAGTTACCTGGGCTTTTTTCACAGTTACAAAAGCACCAACATCAAGGTGAAGACAGGACTGGATGTGCTGAATGTGGTCATCTGGCGTAATTGCTATTGGAAAGTAAGCAGCTCCTTTAACATGCAAGTTAACTGCTTTTTAAGGTTGTTTTTCTGTTTCAATGTGTATTTAAAACAAAAATAACCTACAAATTGTAAATAAGAAAGCTTTGAAGGTTTTTAGCCCTGAGTCTTTGCACTAATGTTCAACACATCCACAGATAAGGTTGCACACAGAGATAAAAAAAAAAAAAAGTATTTTTCTTTTTTTTTTCTCCACTGTTTCTGCCCCGATTGTCAAGCACAGACCAGGTGGAATCAAATGCAGAGACAGGGATGAAGAGTTGTCTAGTTGTTTAATCAGTCCAAAAAGTAAAAACCGGGAAATCCAAAACACAAGGCAGAAGTACAAAATCGCTAGGCAAAACTCGGAATCCAAAAGGCAAAACTGGTCGACAACACTAGAAGATATATTGATATAAATGCTTGAACTCTGACAAGAAACTGACACGACACATATATGTAACTGACAAGACAATCTGGCACAGAAAGGAAAGAGCACACCACATATATACCCTGGATAATAACGAGGCACAGGTGTAACACATTAGAGGAAGGGAGGCAAACAGGAGGGGAGGAAGCTAGACAAGACAAGGGAAAACACACCAAGATAAAACAGGAAGTAGACAAAACAAAAACTAAACCTACAAAATACATAACAACACTACCAAGCCCTGACACCGATGAAGATCCTGTGTGGTCAGAACCGCTCTGCATTCTGCATTCTTCTAAGTAAAAACTTTTAGTATAAATCCTCTCCTTACTTTACCTAAAGAACGTTTTCTTTTCTGTTATAAAAATGAATATTCTTTGAAAAATCAAACAAGCAATATTGTAATGCCCCTCACCACCTAATAAAGTTGTAAAAATGTACTTTTAAACATCCAACCTCTTTAAAAAAAAATGACGTGTCAAAATAATGACTGACTGCAAATAAAATCAAAGAAAATGGATCTGGTAAAACTACAAGAATATTTATCTTGTATTGTTTTCTTCTAACATAAATGATATAATGATATATTATAGAAACCATAGAAAATTACAAGTGTTCATTATAAGCTACTCATATAATAACAGTAGGACTAAATAGAAAGCTGTGTAGTTTATGCTGCTGGACACATGATACCTACTGACCTTGCAGCCACCATCCTTTGTGTTAACACAGATTCATCATCTGTGCAGGTAATTGTGACTACCTCTGCAAACATGCAGACATAAAGAGATTCATTCTGATCTCCTCTATTCTAAATTATATTTATTACAATAACAGAATGATGTGCAAAGGTGCAAGATTTAGATCATCATGTTTATGTTAGAACATACGTGTTCCTCTCTGGACTAGTTTTGATAGAGGCACATTTGCTTCTCAAATGTTATCTTTAGCCAACAAAGACCTTAATTATAGCACAAACACAACATGTAACGTTCCCCACACAACAGACAGACCTGGAAGATGAGACGAGGAAAATGTGAAAACAAATAACCACATTCACAGTCAGCTGTATTTTGCGCCTTAAAATGTCCTATGATGCAGATGTCCTTTAGTTTATCTCTTATGTGCCTCTGTGTGGTTGCAATTTCCTCTTGGCCCATCATGCTCAGCTTACCATGTCAATTTGGTCATGGCTCCAGATTGCACATGCATACTCCACATGCATACCTAGAATTTAACTCAATGTACTGTATATAATTTATGGCTTTTTTAAAATTTTCATGGAGCATAGCGTTGAGAGAACTTGCGTTCAGAAGACATATTAAGGTCCCAAAATGAAAGAAACATGTATAAATTGCACATATAGGAAAAGGGACCATGGGGTAAATACTAAGCACTCACATTAAACCATTTTAAATTCAGTGACATAAACTCATGTGGTTTCACCCCAGTTTGGTAGAATTTCCCCTTTATCTGTCATAAATATTATATATGAACCTAGATTTGTTTGCTATCAAGCACAGGATCTTTGATGATATTTCTACATGTGCTCTGCAGGAAAAAATAATGATGTCAAAAAATAAAAGAGTTACTCGTTCTAACTGTAAATGCTCTCTGAGAATCACATTAAGACAGCAGCAGCAGCATTCAACATTTAAACAATTTCTTTCCATCCCTTCTGTCTGCTCTCGTGTTGACTCCACTGCAACTGTCACTCCTCTTACTCCACATGTGGAGAAACACAGTGTGAGTTTTTCAGAACAATACTTTATGTTCAGAAATGTAATGACAGCTAACACAATATAAAATTAGAATCAAAATAATAAGTTCTTTAGTTAAAATAGAACACTTTGGTCCATCTACACAGATGAGTCTTTACTACGTAACATCTTGAGTAATGTAGCTCACTCTGGCTCAGTTTGATTGAGTTCTGTAGGATAAATGTATTTCTGTGAGTGATCCATAAGTGTGCACCTTTTTGATTTATTACTGTTTTTGATATTTCCTTCTTCTGAGCATTATCCGCCATAGAAGCATATTCACTATATTGTTATTATATTATATTGCTTTAGGAATTAGTGGTAGTAAAGTTTGGAGGTTTAGTTGAAACCCTGTTGTATAATAAAACTATTCACCACTTCTGATTTCTTTTCAAACATTTTTCAAGTTTTATCAAGCATGATATGGATAAAGTAATTTGAATAAAAGAGCCTCACTGTTGATGGGTCACCTTTGCAATAACTGTTCCTCTCGCTCAGATTAAACCCTTCGTTAGCATCACTTTATTAATGAAGCCTTGAATACAGGTGCTAATAATAGTTGCACTAATCTCCCTTTAACCCCATTCTTGTTTGATCAAAGCAGATTATCAGTTTGGTGTTTATATCGTAACAAATTTGATTGATTCTAAATTGTTTTAGTTAATTTGAGATTTTTTGCTAGGTGTACCAACATAGTCACAATTGAATCCTTTCACAGTTAATCACCCCTCCACACTGCATGAACAACATGACTAAAAACTACATCCAAAGATGGGACCAAAACAATACACACAACATGATGGAAATATGGTATTTCAGTTTATTTTGTGTATTCATTTTAATGAACGTTACTGTTTCCTCATTGCTCCACACAGAGTTGATGTTTTCGTCTTGTGCTAAATCTGTTTCCATTGAACTTTGCTGCTTTTTGCTTTTATCGATACACCAACTTTTCCACCTCAGACAAATGTAAAAAATGTTTTCACATAAGACTGTCTTGAATTTTCCGCATTGAGATCAAGGTTTTTTTTTTTTTCAATCACAAAACGTAAATCCGAATAAAAACAGTTGAATGTAAATCTGCTACAGCCTAGCCAAGAACTGTGATTTCTCAAAGTGAAAAAAAATAAAACATTGCATGAGAGACAGTATGATGAATAACAACTTTTCTCAGCTTTCATGAGAGTTTTAAATTTTTTTAAATGCACCAAGCAACTTTTTGGATTTACAAGTCACCACACCACACGTTGAAAACATTGCTTTTGCTTTCCACTGCAGAGAAAATGAAATTAAGGAAGATACTACAGCAATATATGAGTTGGGAACCACTCAGTCAGGTATGGTAGGCACTGTTGAATGAGTCATCCTTGCTTTCATGCATACCAAATACATTAATGGCATTATTTGAAGAGCCATTGTGGGAACTGACAGTAAATGTAATTCATGCATACAATGTGAGATCAAGCCGTATAGGAGAGTAAGTCAGTAACATGTGACTGATTTTACAAATTTTTTACATCACAAGCAACTGGTGACATTAAAAAGCCCCAACAGCCATTTAGTATATTGTCAGTATTTCCCAGACTGCTGGCAACAAAGATTTAACTAAAACAAAGAAACAGCTGCAGGGCTCCAGTGTCCACTTAGAATTTGTTGCACCAAGGTGACAACGCCAATATACACATGAATACAAGTCACATGATGCAGTCATGTGACCCTAAACTCCAATGTGACAATGTGTAATTTGTCACCTTGATGCAATAAATTTTAAGTGGACATTGGAGCCCTGCAGTGTGTGAGCTATTTCTTCATTTTTTCACTTTCAGCACAGCACCTGTCATCTTTGGTTTGGATGTGCATGCATACTCCTGTCTAACAAAGATTTGACCGCAATTTTTGGAGTTCAGCCACCAAACAGTTTTGTGTTAACCCTCTATTAAGCTCTCTAGTTGCAGTATAGAAGTCCCAGAAACACTATTCTTGATGCCATTTACAATCAATTAAAATATTCCAATGAATATGAGGATATAAAGGTTATATTTCACCCTAGTTGATGCAAATTTCATTGTTGGTTTCATTTTCTATGATCACACACTCTCAAAGACCTCAATTCTCAATAATAGAAACTAAAAATGATCAAACAAATGTTGCCTGCCTACCATCCAGGACCGGTTCACCTCTAGAGTCAGGAAACAGGCAAGGAAAATCACTGCGGACCCCTCGCAGCCTGACCGTGACCTGTTCCAACTTGCCTCTGGTATGCACTATACTGTACGCCAAAACTACCAGACACAGAAACAGTTTCTTTCCTCTCGCCATCACATTTATGCACAATTAACTCAGCTGCTGTAACACTACCACTGTATGTATTACCATTTATTTTAGTTTAAAATAGGCTACAAATGCGTAATAGCATGTATACATATAATTCATTGTTGTATATTTGAGCAGCGTGTATATACTGCAAATAACCACCAACTTTTTGACCCATTTAATAGCACTCCTAGCACTTGTGCTCTTCACACCTTTGCACTATTTATATCCTGTTTACAGAAATGGGTCAGCCTGTACAAAGACAGTGTAGGGTGTTGTCCAGTTGTTGGTTCTATATGTTTAAATCTGTTTTTTCACTCATTTGCTTGCACATTACAGTGATAAGTTTATGTTTAATCGTCTTTGTTGTCCTTGTTGTCCTGGTGTGTCTTTCCTAAGATTGTTGTGTACATGTACATTAAAAGCCACCAGAAACCGGAGTCAAATTCCTTGTATGCGTAAACACACTTTAACCTGACTCGCCATATGGTTTGTTACACTGAACCATATGAGAAGTCGTCCTTAAACTGCTGGGAAGAAGGGCAGGGACTTTCAAAAAATACTTGGCAGGTGATTGAACCATTTGTCTATCACCATCTATCCCCATCTTATGTTGCAATGCAGCTGGAGTTGCAAGATCACATGAGATTCTTATAGGATGCTGATTGGTCACACATAACTTGAAGCCTGACATGATGGATTCTCGTCTGATATTATGATGTTGTTAATCCAAAGGTAAAACATACTTGGCCAATAAACTGATTCTGATGTTAGAGCTACAGGAAAGAGAAATGCTGTCTTACCTTATGCCTGCACTTAAGCACCACTCCATATGCTCCTGGAGAGAGAAACAGAGAGAAGGGTACAAAAGATCAATAAAAAGTGAGACTGAGACGTGCTTTTAAGTT
This sequence comes from Scomber scombrus, assembly GCF_963691925.1. Taxonomy (NCBI): domain Eukaryota; kingdom Metazoa; phylum Chordata; class Actinopteri; order Scombriformes; family Scombridae; genus Scomber; species Scomber scombrus. Next base: position 26,963,230 of record NC_084970.1, on the reverse strand, counting down.
TCAACATCTTAATTATGCTTTGGCCTCCCAAACCAAACCTTGGACAAACATGTTCATAGAAAAAACAAGTGCAAGTGCAATAGGTGAGAACTACCAGAGAAACAACAGCTAATAGGTGAGGCGGAGCGGAGGCATACGCACTCTCCCACACACTCAGCACACCATCGTCTTTACCTTTGACAACTAATACACACACACACACACACACACACACACACACACACACACACACACACACACACACACACACACACACACACACACACACACACACACACACACACACACAGTGTCCCTGTGTTTAAGCAATGCATGTTCTCTGTTGATTTTCCATATAAAGCTGTTTTATGCATGCTTTTCAAGGCTTTTTGAAATGAACCGATTTCCATGTTTCGCAGACTGCTTTAACTGTCATTCAAATCTTATTTTCAACATTAGGTTAGGTAAGGACTATTTTCCTCTTAATGTCCACTTTAAGTTTACATGTTTAATTCAACTGAGTGAGGCAACAACAAACAAACATTCACATATAAGGGAAAACGTCTCCCAAATGTGCCTCGTTTTTAAAAAAGCACCTCCCCTGTGCCAAGTATTGCTTGACAGTGTCAAAAAAGTGAAATGCATCATGTTGCAAAGTTAAATTCTTGTTTAACTTTGACCAGCTATGTGATACATTATATAACATATATACAAACAAGTACCCAAATAAGTAGCCCTGTTTATGCCAATCAGTGCAATATAAACATTATACCTAGGCAGTGGCATGTTTTATTCCCACAGCTATGTGAAAATCAGCAATATCGTGTTTGATGGACAGACGAGTGGAGTGAAACGTAAAAATTGAAATAATCCTGAGGACTGGATTTATACAATCAATCACTTAATAGTTCTCATCTCACAGCTGGCTCAGGGACATCATGTTTAACTTTTCTGTATATGAAAAAATATTGGAGGGGTAACTATATTTAACGTTCAGGCTTCTAGAGTTAAAAATGTTTCTATAATTTTCTACATTTACAATCGTGACAGGCAGTTGGAGCACTTCCCAAGGCTTGGATGAACACGATAGCTGCAAGATGCTTACATAAAACTTAAAGCTGCTATAAAAAACTGTTCATATTAACAATGGATCAAATGACTACTCATCAAATGAATAGTGTTGCTTGTGGTGACAGACCCATGGAGAATTATCACCCCACTCTACAGTTTCCCTCAGTTCTTCAGAGAGTTTTAGTATCTGTTAAGTAATTGTTTTTACGGCCCTGTTTTGGTTTACTCTCACCACTTTCTTCAGCTTCATTTTCAGCCGCAGCAGGCAGTTATTCTCATCAAAAAGCTCTAAAAGCCAACTGTGCACTATCTGCCCAGCACCAAACGGCAAAGAGACAAAGTTAGCCATTAGACGGTAAACAAAGTGGAGCATTTAATGCTCAAGAACAAGACATTTCCCTGAGGTGTTATTGAAGATCAGCAAAGAGCTAAAGTGACTATTGAACTTACATTGTTGTCCTCTTTCTGCTGGATATATAAATATAAGCAACTGATAACTTAAAAGGTGATAATATATTGTATTCACAGGTGGTATGCTGCCCCCAACTGGCCAAAAATTGATTAATGCAGATTAGAGGAAATTTGTCACCTACGAATCTCAGAGAGAGTCGTAGAGTCGTAGAGTCGTAGAGTCGTAGAGTCGGCATTTTGGTAAGTAATTCTGTTGTGTGCACTGCTAACACTCGGCTAAAACTGATGATTATGCTTTGTAGAAACCTGATTATACAGTCGAAGTTTAAACCAGGGCTCTTTTTAATTTTGAAATAATGAAGCAACTTGTTTTGTTGTTTTGAAGCTGTTTTGTTTGAAGTTGTTTTGTTCCTAATTGCAGCAACAAAACGTTCTGAATTTAGTACAGCTCTGATTGCACTTCGGGCTTCTCCTCAATAGCAGCGCTGGCTGAGGTTCAGGGATATTGCAATATTTAGAGGCATGCACTAAACTGATGGAAACGATTTCTCAGGAGCAATGTTGAAATGATTCAAACTGATAACTATCACACAAACCTTTTAAGTTATCCAGAGTGTTTATGTATCCAAAAACATTTAGTATATTATTTAACGAAAAACTTTCACATGAGATTTCATAGGGGTAAAAATAACTCATTTTCTACAAACAAAAAGTTATGCTACCAGAATTATTTAACAAGATGCACAAACATGTGTAAAAGCTGAAGATTACGCTTAATAGAAATCTGAAGGGTAGAGCAGGTGGTCCACTAATTAGAAGTGGACTGTATTGTAAAGCACTTTGAGTGGTTGATGAGATTAGAGATGTGCTATATAAATGCAGTCCATTCAGAAGTAAGTAAAAAACAGTAGCAGCTCCAGTAGTTTTCAAACTTTGATCATCTAACTGCAGTTGTTTTGGCGTCTAACTTTTTGATTAATGTACAATGACACGCACTGATGTAGATCACGGTTAGTGAGGATTATGAACAGTACAATAAACACTTGGTTACTCTGTCTTCTCACATTAGAGTGAAGCCAGGGATGCATGTCAGTACAGTTACAAATGATGCTGCAGACTCAGAGAAATAATGGTTGCATGGTTGGATATGTGAGGGACCTGTGTTTTTGGAACATTTGCAACCAGACTTAAAATTTGATCCTCATTTATTTCATTTTCTGACCAGCCATCAATGTTGTCACTGATCCCATGAGGCAAGAGCTGGCCAGCGTCTTATTCGTCTTCAGATCTCACAAACACACAAAGGAATTCAGTATTTTAGATATTTAGGAGTCAAGTTTCGTCGTGAAATGAAAGGAAAACCAAAATTCTATTGTTCGTTGACTTAAAATGTGTTTAAAAATACTAAGTCTTCAAAAATGATGTAAGTGAAGTTAAAAAGAAACAGCTCGTTGCTACCTATTGAAAGTGTTGTATCTACCTGTAGTTACTTTTCAAATCTACTGAAGGGACCTTCAATTAAATGACCAATTGCATTGTCTGATTGGCTTCCTAAATAACCAGTAACACCCATATCAACAGGATATGTTTTTCTAAAATGTCCCCTGTGGTATGGTTAAGGTTTGGACTTCAACATATTAATGGAGTTCTTGTAGACCACTAACCGAAAATCCATACGTTGGGCATTTTAGTGTTGTTAAACAGAACAGTTTTAATTGGACCTTTTGAGCATAAAGACAGGCATTTTTAGTACCATTAAATGGAGCATTTTTCTCGCATTTAACTGTTCTAACCCAAACCATGATCTTTCCATAACTCTAACTGAGTGGTTTTTGTGCCTAAGCATAACCATGTTAACCCAAACCATGGGAAGAATTAGCCTATCAACTGCAAGCAAAAATGTTCCTCCATTTGAAAACAATTTGAATATAGTCACGTGATCTTGTGCAATACCAAAATGCATGTATTAATAAACCAACAATAAACAGACTATTGACACAGAGGTATCCATACCAAAAGCACATTCCTATTTTTTAACAGTGACTTCCAACGTTTTTGGAAAGCACCAATATAGGCAGCATACGCTCCTATGGGTAATTCTGGAGTGCATAGTACAATTGACCAATGTGGTACATTAATTAGGAGAATGGGACATAAACATGGCTCATTTCAAGCATTTACCATGCATTTTGAAATAAAAACCAGTATTCAAATAATAACAATAATAACTACTACCAGTTACAGCCAATAAAACTCAAAACTTCCTGCAAATTAAAAATCTACTAAAGGTGTTCATGTGAAGTGTTGAGTTTCATTGATGACTTAACTGCACTTGCAGAAAGGCAAAATGGAAGCAGCTGGAAATAATTTGTGAATAAAAACAACATTTCTGTAAGAAAGGAGAGAGTGGCAAAGATAATAATGGAAGCAGTGCTGGAATTAGGAAATGTACATTATCAAGACAACAGGTAAACATTGAGTATATTTTTAGTTTTCATCCTGAAGATTAAAACAGCAGCAGATCAGGTAACAGGGACGCTTCTCAATAAAATATAATAACTTACAAAACAGGGCTAATTAGGAATGAGAGCTTGGTTCTGCCTTCAGTTTTATATAAATAAAGGCTCCGTCTATTTCCAGTAAACACATGATGTTGTCCTTCTTGTGAGGAAAGTCTTGAAAGATTAAAACTTCTCTGTGGGTTGAAAAAATCCTGCCAACATTGATTTAGCTCTTACAAACTGTTTGGGTCAAATCTGACTCATTTGACATTGAAAGCAGTAAAAACACCCTAAATGACATTCTTTAAGGCTGAAATGTTAAGATTCTTCCTGAACTACAATATTTTCAAAGGATTTATTATTATGATTGATGGTTTTAATGGTTATAATGAAACCTATTCAAAATTTGGTTGCAAAATAGAAATAATTATGGCTGTTCTCCTGTTTTAGAAAACAGGAGATCATAACATAATGTGATTGTTCTCTATAAAAAATAGTGTCAAACCTAAAGAAAACACCTTTTCTACTCTCTGAAGCATTAATGAAGGATAAATTGTCAATTTATTGATTACTTATAAGATATTCCATAGATGGATGTGGTTAAAAATTTGGTATAGACCCACTCTATACAATATGAACAGTAGGTAAGAGTTAAAGATTTAATTCTGGCAACACTGATGTACAGGTTGCTTAGGCTGCTATAACACCCAAATTCCCATGAAAAATACGAAAGGACATGACCTCTATGTCCTCAGTGGCCCCAATAACCAGAATCAGAGTTGTAGGTTAACAACAGAACTTGAAGTCCACACAATCTTAAAACATGCAATCAAATATTCTGTGTAAAACCACCCACCTTCTCCCACAATGCCAAGGACTTCAAACTTATTCATCACATCACCGAGGGTGGGGGCTCCTCCAGCAGGTGAAACAAGCTGCTCTGGTTTTAGAAGGGAGGCTCCTGCTTAGACCGACAGCGGACAAAGTGAACTGTAGAGTCCGGGAGAAATGTGGCAAGCGTCTGACCACACCCCATCTTCCCTCCTCTTCGACTTCAGTTTCTCTCTTCCTCAGGCAACAACCACTCTTCAAGCCTTTACGCTTCTGAATGTCAGCTTCTTTTATTTATGGCTCTGAGTCAAGTTGTTTCAGTTGACTCCCTTTTTATTCCATTTCTTGAGGTTGTCCGTTTTGTACTCTTATCCAAACATCCACAAAGTCGTACCTGGAAGACCAGATAATAAAAGACATAAGCAACATGTTAAAATATGCTGTTGAACAGTCTCTTCAAGATCCAACTTCCCATGATGCCTTGCACAATGAGTAGCATACTGATGGTACTCCTGACACAGATGGTGGCTAACTAGGACATGTAGATGTACAGAAAGGCATCATTTCCTTGAGGACACATTTAAATCATGGATGACTTGCATGACTTCCACAGGCTCATCCTACCCCATCTACTCTCATCCCATCAGCCTCACAGTCAATGTGAAGCTGAGGATGCTACAAGGATGACAATCTACACAGTGGCAGCACTATTAAGTCATGCTTGGTAGTATTTAGACACATCAGCAGCGTGGCTCAAGGGATTCCTGTCGGTCAGTCAGTCCATCAGTCCAGCATTTTGGGCCAGACTGAAATATTTAACCAAATATTAGAAGGATTGACATGAAATTGTGTACCGACATTCATGCTCCCTGGAGGATAAATTATTCTGATTTTGGTGATCCTCTGACTTTACATCTACTGACACATGCAGGTAAACTTACCAAGCAAAACATATGATTCCCATTCCCATTGGTAAAGACGTAAATGGTTCCCTGATGACAAATCTGACTAACATTTGTGGGTTTGAATGAAATACCTCATTTTTTGTGCTAAATAGCACATTTTAACAGGCTAACACTTTGAGATGGTTAACATGGTAAACAGCAGCATCTTAGCATCAGCAATGTGAACATGTCATGCTTGGATTAACATTTAGCTCAAAGCCTAAATACAGCCTCACAGTGCCACTTGCATGGTTGTAGTCTGAGTCTCTGCATTTTTAATTGTATTCAGTGTGCAATTAACTGCAGCTCTCTGTTGCTGTCATACACAAAATGTTAAGCTGAATGTAAAAAAAACATGCTTGTCACAATAGTAATTGTTCCTATGTGCTGAAATTGTTTATATGCACTCCTCTTTTCCCTTCAGTTTAAACATCATTACATGCCTGTGCTGAACCATTTTGTTGTTTTGGACAGTAAAAAAGCTCAGAATAATTATTTCCAAAGGCTCACAGCTTCTCCTGTCACACATCCAAAAGTTGACCACGACTATTAAATGGCTCTTTTGTAATGTGAATCCTGCTGGATTGGAACCGTCAAAGCTTCTTTCAGTATCAGTCCAACTTCATTTGTATAACATTTGATTTATTCAGCAGTGCAAACACACTTTAATGTTGATTTGGCTCATGTGCCTGTGTGGGCGTTTTCCTATGCAGTGTACACTCCACACAGCTAAGTCTTTCCTGGGGAAGTGATTAGGTGGATGTTGAGGCCATCCATGGCTAGTCATTTAAAGATATGGGGCTGCCACTGGGGAGTGATTATAGATCCATATTATCACATCTAAATAGGCAAACATACCCTAAAAGCTTTCAACCAGAGCAGCTTGAGATGCATTCTTTTCTGTGCTGAAGGAAAATGTTCCTAAAATGGACATAGATTAGCTGCTTCTTCTCCTCACACCCGTGAGGCAGACAGCTGGTTAATGGAAATAAGGTGGACAAATCACTGTGAAAGTCCTGAAAATATTGATAGGATAGATTGACATCTTGCAACAAGCGCCTGTTGGCGTTTGCCTGCGAAGAGAACCATGAGAATGAGTTTGGGAGTGTGAATTTAATAGCCAGGTGCGTGCATCCGCGTGCACGTGAACATGTGCACGCGTTTGTGTGTGTGAGAGAGGTGAGAGACAGAGAAGGGAGAGAGAGAGAGAGAGAGAGAGAGAGAGAGAGAGAGAGAGAGAGAGAGAGAAATGCTGCTCTCTGCACCGAAACTGCGTCTCTCTCGTAGCTGCGTTGCGGAGCGCACCACCATTCCATCGCTGTCCACGCGTTTCTCAGCCTACACAGCAACCAGTGCATACATTATAACCTGGTCCACAGACCATGTTCACGACAGTGTTGCACAACTCGATCCACAAATAGCGTTTACCCATAATTAAACAGATTTTTTTCGCGCACACAAAAAACATAAAAGGTAGAAAATGACCCATCACAGTCAATTCACCATGAAACCAATGAACCGATTTTTTTTTTTTTTTTTTTTACCTGCAGATGTGATGTGTCGCCTGTGTGAGGTGAGAAAGCTCAATCTGTCAAGCACAGAGCATGAAGCCCATGAAAATGATGATGTGGGAAGACGAGGGAACATCATGTGGAGCGACAGAGGGGGGGAAACACCGGGCCTATGCGTCGTGACACGATGATAAAATCCTACTCACTCAGTTTCTGGATGGAGATGAGATCGAATCCGCAGGCATAACGCCGATGACTGGGTATCCATGTACCGTCAACAGTTCTTCAGAGGCTCCGCGTTCGTAGCCTCAGCATCAGCTGGTTATAGCAGCAAAATCGTCATTCCTGTGAGCGACGCTGCGGACAGCCAATAGAAACACGGACGTCTGCGCGTTCCAGCAGTGGTTTAACATCCAGTATGAGCTGTGATAAAATAAAACTTTGGGGTGGAAATAAAAATCTAGCACATCGTTTGTTTAAGCGTAAAAATGCCTGATATTAACTACTGTCCAATAACACACAGATTTTACTCTGAAAGCTCTGGATAAGGCTGTTGCAACCCCCCGTTTTGGTCAAATCCATGTTGTGTGACTGATTAAAAATCTTCCTGCAGCTTGTCTCCACTCTCCTCCACCTACACCCCCCTTTCATGACTGCACTAATTGGCGAAATCAGCGTGAATTCACTGGATTCACACACACACACACACACACACACACACACACACACACACACACACACACACACACACACACACACACACACACACACACACACACACACACACACACACACACACACTGGGTCGGCCTGTTTCATAATGAGCAGGTGTTATACATATTTTGTGCATTAAATGGGTTATAGCTCTACTGGCAGCTGTGCAAAACACAACTGTCCTACAAAGGCCATGTGCTCTGTGTTTGACCTCCACACCATGCTGTTGGCTCTTTACTGATAAAACTTCATCAGAAAGCTGTGAGCACTCAGCATAATATTATATTAATGTTTTAATCAGATGTTATTAAGAGCTGATGTATGCACTGATGCAGTCATAAGATGAATTTTTCTGCTCTCTGGGTCAATGATGGGGAAAAAAAATTCATGCAGGGAAAATGTATTCAACTATAAAGTTACTGGAGTATTACCAGTAAAACAAATACTTTCAAGGTTGTACTTAAAATACTTAAAATGAAAGCAGACTACTTATGCAAAATGACCCTTTTCATAATGTTGTCATAAGAACTAATATACAGTATATATAGACCCTTTATGTTGCCTTTTGTTTAGTCTATCAATGCACCATAATTCATAAGGTGATATATTGTGTATTTAAAATATAAATCTATAAATTCCACTGAATGCAGTGAAGGAGTATGACGCATAACAAAATAGAAATAATAATAATAATCAAGGTAAATCTTTTTAAAATATAATTTAGTGTTTTTGTCTGTGCAACAGTCAGTGGTGGATGATTATTTCTGAAGTGAAAGTATAAATGTGAAAAAAAACTTCTGTTAAAAGTTTAAAGTGATGTATTAAAAAGAACTGTTACATAAGTATTATCTGCAAAATCACTTGTAAAAATAAATGTTATACAGAATGTAACTTTTCAGAATTGTATTAAATGAGATTAATTACTGAACACAAAAGAAGCAAATTAGGTGGAACTAATATAAGCATTTTATATAATTTTCGATACTTTAATTTATAAAATACCTCATAATTTATAAGATGATAATTTATTGTGTATCTTAGATCTTATCGGCTATCTGTATCAGTCAGTATAAAGTATGGACTTTAGACTTTATTGTCCCCAAGAACAAATTCCTTTCTACAGTACTGTACATATCAGACTACAACAATAGCAACAATAGCAACATACATTTTTAAGTACATGAAGTATAAAATATAAAGTGTAAAGCAGCATGACATGAAAATATTCAAGTTAAAGTACAAGTACTTCAAATCTGTGGTAAAGTACAGTGCTACTGACTTGTACTGTCAGATATGCAGTCACATTTTACATTTAGCTTTACTGCAGTCAATAGTCCGGAGCAGTAGGCTACTCATAAAATGTGAACCATTTTGTCACACTCCTCATCAAATGAAAACTTTCTCACCTAGATTTGAAGGCATATTTGTCTTCAAATTTAAGTGAAAAAGTTTTCCAAAAATAAAAACTTAAAAAGATTTGAGAGAATTTAAATGAATTATGATGTTGGATGTGAAACTAGATGCTGGAAACCAGTTCTGTTTGAGAGATGTCTTTAGTGAGGAACCAATGAAATTACTGAGCATGGATAGACTTTCTAGTTACGGCCGTGAGTATTCAATGATTATCTTTTAGACAATAATTAGCAGTGTGGGAAGTAACTAAGTAGGTTACATTTGGTAGTATTTATGAACATTTCAGGTTTTCATATACTGTACTTGAGTATTTCCTTTTTATGCTACTTTATACTTCTATTCTTCTACATTTTAGAGGGAAATATTGTACTTTTTAACTCTACTAGAGTATACTTAGTTGTTTTAAAGAGTAAGATTTTACAATCATTGTCATCTAAGATAAGGTACATTTTTATCAATCCCTAGAAAATAGATTTTTTAATGTATTTTAATGTATTTATTCTGTTGACAGAGACAGTGCTCATTGGTCTACAGTGAAAAAAAAGTAGGCAGAGTTAGTCTAAAAGGTCCAATTCAACTGTCACAGTATAATACACAGTAGTTAGCTACAAAGATTATGACATATTATGTGACACATTGATAAAGCAGACATACTTAATACTACTTAGTACTCAAGAGCAATTTGCTGATAACAGCCCTACATGTGTTCTAACATTTGAATGTAGTACTTTTGTAATTAACAGTGGTTAGGAGTGTGGTGTTACTTTATCAATCAATCAATCAATCAATCAATCAATCAATCAATCAATCGATCAACCAATCAATCAATCAACCAATCAATCAACTAACAAATCAATCGATCAATCAACCAATTAATCAATCAATCCCTCCATCCATCCATCCATCCATCCATCCATCAATCAATCAATCGCAATTAATTGCACTGGTTTATTACAACTATTAAATCTTCATCCTACCAACATATTTAACAAGGACTACTGACTGGGGTCCCTGGAGAATAAACTACCAGCAAAAGGTGAACTTATTTCTTCTCAAAAACATTATTAGTTATGTAATTAATGTCACCTAAAATAAAACAGATTATTATTATTTTAGAAAAGTTCATGCATATTGTGGAAAATGAAAATATTTGAAAATTGGCTTTTATCCAAAAGTACAATCTTTACACAAAGCCTTCAAAATGACTGAGTGCCTCTTCCCTCTCTGATAGTGTGTGATATTTTAAATCGGGAGCCATCAAATCAGTAAATAGCTCCATATATTAAAACTGCAGGCGGAATTGGGTGTTTGTGGGATCCTCCAGGACCCCTATACATTGGTGTTTTAAAAACAGCACTAATTAAAAAAAGAAACAGTGAACAATGATTTGAAATCATTAGGATCAACTTGATTGGCATGAGAAATAGGAATAATAGGACAAAGCACCTGTGAGACAGCCTGTGGGGTCTGCAGGATTAAAGTTATCCCACTTATGGGATTTAGAAATAGTCTGTCATTATTATTATCTAGTGTATATAAATATGTATTTTTCATTTTCATACATTTCCCGTCCAGACCTTGCAGGAATATTAGCTGTCTTCTTCTCCTGCGTGAAAAACAGGAAACTGCACCCACCAAAAAACCCCAACATGTTTTCGTTTCCACATGGCATTTAGTTCATTATCCAACCCCAACACGTTACAATATCCGTGTTTATAAAACGACAAATTGATTATTTCCTCCCCTGCTGTCCTTTTTTTTACCCCTTCCTCCCACCTCCAGTGAAACAATCTGAATTACAGCACTGCGTGGTGGACATGCGCGGAGCTGCAGCGAACATGGCGGCTTGCATCTGACAGAAAGTGAGGAATCTCCCCATCAAAAACACCCCCCTGTTCATACGGTTTGTACGACTCATGTCTCATTATTTCTCTCCTGTGCTGCAGATGACGGCTTTGTCTCTCGTTTGTCTCGCGCGCTGCGGTGAAACGTGGTCTGTTTTCCAGCTGTGCGTCCATGCAGTGATCGGCAGAGGAGCGTGTTTACTGTGATCTGTGCAGCTCGGTGCGCACAGTAGCCACATTCAACTCTGCAGATTTCCCTTTGCTTTCTGTTCACTGGATTCCTGCAGAGCATTACGCTGCAACCGAGAAAAACGTCTAGGCTGACCTCGGAGTCTTTATACTATCACGCCCGGTGCTGAAAATATAACGTTAGCAGTGTTTTAGCCTGTATAATGAGCACTGTCCCGCCCACAAAATGTGACCATATAACCCAAATGAAAATGCGTCACACACTTTTCTCCACATTTCATTTTTTTTCTCTCATCTGCTGATCCCCCTCCCCACTCCTCACATCCGAAATCCTTTTAAATGCAAGTCAAATACCTTATTTATCAGCCACTCATGCTACCTATAATAACACAGAGGTTTGATGTCACATGTTGGCAGCTGTTTTGGGGGGAAAATAGTGTTTGACGAAACTTGCTGGATATCCTAAGTTACCATGCTGAAGGTGACGCCCTGCAGCGGCTCACACCCCTCAATGTGATCCTTTTACTCCAAACTGCTCTGCCTGCAGAGACAACACCAGGCTGAGGCTGAGAAGATGGTTTTCAGGCTGGATTTGTAGCATGATCACAATATTGTCAGGTTTTTAAAAAATGGCACATTTCCCTTTAGTCCCACTGAGGTGTGTAGGCTACTGCAGGGTTAACCTACTTAAAAAACTATTTATAAGTTTTAACATTTTAAAGTCATTGCGAATGTTTTATAGCATTAATAGAGTTGAAACTATTAGTCTTAATTGATTAATTGATTGACAAGTCAGTCAGCACCTATTTTAGAGATGCATCGATACTGATATCGGATATCGGTCGGATACTGACTAACAGCTGGATCATGTATCGATGAAAAAGGGTCAATACCATAATAAATGACAATTAAGTAAATTGTTATCTTTGTATTTATTTGTTGCATTTTGTTTTAAAAAGTTAGGAAAGCAATTGTAGGAGCCAAATTCCACATTTCAAAATATGGTGAAAATTGTATCTTTAAAGTTCCATTAGATATTTCAGTTTGTTTATGTTAAAGGTTAAAGTTTTTTTTAATTATATTTTATCATGGAAATTGAATTTGGAGTCTTGTCTGCACTTTTTTCCCATCATTCCCCTTAACTACTCTTACATCATGGGAGGTAATCAGAGCACAGGCGAGCCCCGGGTAGAGTGGGATGATGTAGTTTTTGACTGCACTTAATTGTCAATTTATTATCTTATTTTGGGAGATTATTGAACAGTTTTGTTTGTTTTTTTAGTTATGGCAAGCTTTTGGGGCTTTCGTGACAGAATATACTTAAGTTTAAAAATGAGTATTGTTTATTTTTATAAATCCCATCAGATCAGATGTTCTTTATTTGGACTGCAATTCGGAGCTTGTCTAACTGCGCACATCATACCTGGGGCATCAAAGCAAGTTTTGGTTCATAGGATTGCCATTACAGTCATGTTTAAACTAAGCCTGATGTTGCCTTATACATAAAGGAATGATCCCAGTCTCTTCCACACAGTGAGGCATAAAGCTTAATAATTAAACACTTGTATCAGATCGGTACTTGGTATCAGCCGATAACCAAAGCCTAAGTATCGTATCAGGACTGAAAAAGTCAGATCGTATCATTTCAGGACAAATATTTGCTTGTCTGAGCTTCTCAAATGTGAGAATTTGCTGCTTTTGTCTGTTTTTACATGATTGATAATTGATGAACTGAAGAATTCTCTTGTTGGAAACAGATGCAAATTCTAGTAACAGTTTCCCTGCTATAAAAGCTGTTCCAGAGTGTCTTCATTTTCAACATACGCTCTTTTTTTTCTTTTCTTTTTTCTTCTACCTCCCCAAACTTGTTTATTCTCCCTCGTCACCAAAATGGCAACACAGGCAAACAAGTGTCCAGGGTTCAATCATGTTTTTGTTTTTTGCCTTTAGTCCAGAATAAATTGAGTTATTGAGCATGAATAGACTTTCCAGTCACAACATTGATTATCTTTTAGATATAATCAGCAGCGTGGAAAGTGACTAAACACATTTTTCTAAGTACTACTTATGAACGAAGTGAGGTACTTGTACTTTACTTTAGTATCTCCATTTTATGCTACTTTATATATGGAAATATTGTAGTTTTTAATCTGCTAGATTACACTATAAATTACTTGACAGATTAAGATTTTAAAACATATCATTTTAACATGAAATAAAATACATTTGAATTATCTTTATGCTTCCAGAATGATTATGAACTGTTGGTTGGACAAAACCAGAAACTGATCTATTACAGGCCAAATGATTCATTGTTTAATCATTTGGTCTGTATATCCAACTCTAATATTGACATGAATCAATTAATGACTGTATAAAGTTTGACTTTTTTTTTTTTTTTTTTTAAATTAATGGCCTTTACCTCTGATACAAAACAGAAAACAGTTCTTCTGAAATCTTACCATCGTCATACTTCTTTTAATTATTTTAAACAAACTTTTCTCTCTGTTATACATACACATTCACTAAAATTGTGCAAGCACATTGTTGGGTTATAACTCTTTATCATCACAATGATTATGCATCTTAACCACTTGCAAATGAAAAGGAAATATAAAAGAAACTCATTATGTGTGAGTGTGATCAGTGCTAAAAAGATAAGTAAACAACTCAATTACTGGTCGACAACTAACAACTAAAAATGTGTGGGTTTGTTGCTTTTCTATGTTTAGTACCATGAATACTTTTTGGACTGCTGGTCACACAAAACAGGCAATTTAAAGATGTCGCCTTGAACTCTGGGAACTTGTGAAACTTGTGACTGACATTTTTTCACAAATATCTTTTACAGACATTTTTAACACTACAAATTTTAAAAACTAATTTACATTATGATTGATTATTTAGTTATTCAATTCATCATTATTTAAAGCCACATTATCAATGGAAAAAAATATTTTAAAATAACTTTAAATAATGATCTTTCATCTAACGTATTTATAATAATATTTCGTATTCTAAAATAACAATATTTGAGCATCAACTATCAAAAATGTAGAATGAAGAATAATAATTACATATCTGTGTAGGAGCCTAAATGCAGTTTATCAATGTTTGATTAATTAGCATGCAATGATTTAAGTTTATCCATCTATCTATCTATCTATCTATCTATCTATCTATCTATCTATCTATCTATCTATCTATCTATCTATCTATCTATCTATCTATCTATCTATCTATCTATCTATCTATCTATCTATCTTTATGTGGATTTGGACAATGATTTGTTAATATAAGCGTCCAGCTAAGGCTTCATTCATTGGAAACCTATGTTATTGTTTTCAAATTGTGGCTTTTATAACAAGTATACTTGTACTTTTGCCCTTTTTTTCATCATAAAAAAATACTATCACTAACTCTACAATAGCTCCTCCTGTCAATAAGTTACAGCCTCTTTTGACATAAGGTCTTGGGTCATTTTTCAGATCTTCTCCCTGTTAGAGTTTGTGAACATTACACTAATCCCAGATCAGTGGCTGCCTTAGTGGAAATGGAGGTTGTAAAAATTAAGTGCTTCCTGGTCTGCAGAGCAGTTTCGTCTGACCCTCTTGAGTGAGGCAGACAGACCAGTACAAACACTGAACCAGTCTGGAGCTGAGCGAGCAGCAGAGCTGGAATCCTTTTCATGTCGGCCAGCAGACGTCCCACATCCACACATCTTAATGGCTTTTTATGGCAGCTTGGAATCTTTATGGCTCCTTCTGACTCAATGGGATTCGCTGCAAAGAAAGAAGGGTTTTCAGAGGGAGGGGCAGCCACAATACATTGCAGATGCTACAATTCTTAAAGATGTGGAAAGGAGACGTTATCTGGCGTCTGGAGAGATTTTAACCTTTGAAATTCTGGATTTTATTTGGAATCCATCACATGTTTTGATGTTCTTGTTCATTGGATTACTTTTCTGCCTAATTTTGAGGGAACACTATATGTAAGGACTTTGTTGGAAGTGGGACTATGCTCAAACCTGATCTCTACCTGATCTTCACCATAAACAGTGTGGTAACAATGTTATTAATTCTTACAGTGCATCATGAAATAGGGTTGCAACTAACGACTTTTTTCATTATTGATCAATCTCAGGATTATTGCTTTGATTATTCATAAAACATTAAGTCAGTTTAATGTAAAATAGTAAAAATGCACACCATAGTTTCTCACAGCCTAAGATGACATCTTTAAATATCTTGTTTATTCAACAGTCCAAAGCCCAAAGATACTCCATTTACTGTCAGACATAACAAACCAATCAGCAAATCTTCATGTCTGAGAAGAGGAATCCTGAGAAAGTCTGCTTATAAAATGATTTAAACAGTCAACAGATTATCAGAAAAGTAATTGAATAAATTCCTCTTGATTTAACTCAAACTCTTTGGCTAAAGGTCATTATATTAACAATAAATAACATTAGTTTAACACTTTCTTTTAAACTGCCTCACAAGTGTGCATGTTGGTTGTGTTTCTGGTGTGTAAGTTATTTTATAGGTCATAGTTTGTATTTTATTTAATGCGCAATTGAATTAATTTATTCATTTCGTCCACCTTTATTTATACAGCATGTTCCAGAGAGAGCAGTTCACTGTGTTTTGTTCACAGGACAATAAAACCTGAAGTGTTAAAAGTAAAAGAAAAAAACAACAACAAACAAAACAAAGAACCCTAAAACTTAAAGACAAACATTAGCACATGCCAAACCTTAAATTATGGCTGCAACTAATGATTGTTTTCATTATGGGTTTTCTTGATTGATTGTTTGGTCTATAAAATGTCAGAAAATGGATGAAAGAATTCCATTACCATTTCTCCAAGCCTAAGATGCAACCTAAGCTGCGTGTTTTTCCCCAATCAACAGGCCACAATCCAAACATATTCAGTCTGCTGTCATTTAAGACTGAGGAAACCAGAAAATGTTCACTTTTAAGAAGCTGGAACCAGAGAAGTTTATTACTCTTTGCTTTTATGATTAATCAGTTATCAAAGTAGTCCAGTAAAGACAAGATTTTGGACTGAACCAGCTGTTGTTTTACTTTGATCAGCAAAGTTTAAGTAGATCAGGATGTATTATAGTGAGTTTATGAAAAATGTGTTAGAAATCAATTCAGTGTAACAGGATTAGAGTAACAGTGGCATATTTAAAGGCGCAGTGTGTAGAATCTAGTGAAACAGACTTGGCAGAAATTGAATATAATCATGATGTTTTAATTAGTGTATAACTAATAAATCATTGTGTTTTAGTTATCTCAGAATGAGCCCTCTATAGCTACATACGGAGTGGGTCCTCTTTCATGAAGCCCACCATGTTTCTACAGTAGCCCAGAACGCTGGCTCTAGAGAGGGCCTTTAGTATTTGGTGTACTAAATCCTACACACTGGTCCTTTTAAAGAGAAGATGAAGAAACAAAACTGGACAAACAACAAAAACTGGAATTATTGTTGTATTGAAATGTATAATCTCCTAATTTTGATGGAAATGTGTACTAAAATGAATCACTCAAAATAATCACAGTGTTTAACCTAAAGTTGAGCATCCATTAATTGCTTTACTAGATAAAAAGAAAACAAATCTTGACTGTATCATAAATCAATCACATATTGAAGGGGTTACATCATGTAGGTGTAAGCCTATTTAAAAAATGCAACCATAGGAAAACAGTGGAGTGCCTACACACTCAGATGACATTTTTATTAAAATAAACATTTTGATCTGAGTCTGGTCTCCATCAGGTCAAACATTTTTCAGTGTTTTTCATTGCTTTTGTTTTTTAACTACTGTGGGTGAATTTTCTGGACTGTTTTGTCTCTTTCTCCAGTGTGTTTGTGGGTGACTGCCTGCCTGACTTCACTTCCTCTGCAGCAGCACGTTTAACTCATCATCATGGGTCGAACACCACATAGAGGTAGGCCTTTACTGCGCTGTTTGTCAGTTTGACTTCTGGTTCTTAAATTATTATACTGACAATTTTTCGTAGTCACAAACTTGTGTGCAACTGTTGCAATGTTTTATGCCTTCATTCACCCAGTAATTAAAGTCTGTGTATCAGCTTTCAAATGCTGATGAGCACTTCAATCATCTTTTGATTTCAGATCAAAAAGAGGAGAAGAAGGAGAGACGAAACAGCATCACAGCTGGCTCTGCCCTCGACAAATCTAACGGTTGACGATTCTGATCTCATCATTGTCGATCCTTTCATTAATCTAAAGATTTTGAGTTAAAAGCTTGTTTTTATTCAGCCAGTTCTGTTTCAGTACGTGCTTTAACTGTGATCAGTGATCCATTTAGTCTGTTTATTAACATCTGTGGCATATCTCCAAATATTTTAATTTTAAGCTTTGGATGGAGGCGTTTTCATCCAAACATCAAAACAATATAGAATAATTATTTAGGTTTGTTATATATGATTAACCTTAATAAGTGTTTGTGTAATAAATGTCCAGATGTTGATTACTGCTTTGTGGTTAAAGGCCAATACATTTAAATATTTTCATAAAGTATTTCTTTACTCAAGAAATGTTTGTTGTTTTTGTTGTTAGAGCCATTCAGTTGGGAAGAATATCTGAGAAAAACTTCCTCCACTGCAGCCTCGCCTACTTGCTTCAAACAGGTAGCTGATCATTAGGATGGATTTTCGTAAGGTCCTGTATCATTAATTTACATGTATTATTTTCCACTTATGTGTTGTTTATTTGTTAATGTTGTAAAAATGCTGTATGCCATAGCTCAGCACAAGTAGGCTGTTTCTGATGTGTTGTAAATAGGTTTTGATTAGTTGATAGGTTTGGTGATATTCAAAATCTTTCTTACTGTCAACATAGATCTAATTGAACCTGACAGATAATATCAGCCCCTTAAATTAATGAATCAATAACATGATCAGATATAGTGAAGACCATTTCCAGTGTAACATTAATCACAATGTCTGACTTTGAAACACCTAAATTAAATCATAATTTATAAGGGTCTTCTTTAATATTTGATCATATTATCTAACTAGAGAAAGATTTGATGAGTCATCCAATCATAGGTGTCCTCACAATACGTGACCGTGATGGAGGGTCTCTTTGTGTGTCCCTTTGCAGTCCAGAGTCCCCCCCTCCAATGACTTTAAAGCAGGTATGAAACTTGAGGCGCGGGACCCTCGCAACTCTAACTCTGTGTGCATTGCAACGGTGATGGGCATGATGGGTACTCGTCTGCGCCTGCGTCTGGATGGTAGCGACAACACCAACGACTTCTGGAGACTGGTAGACTCGTCAGACATCCAACCAATAGGAACCTGTGAAAGGAACGGAGACATGCTCCAGCCACCGCTGGGTAAGTGAACAATTAAGGCATTTAGATGATGGCGCAAACAAAAATACCCAAAATATTTAGATGCATACACACTTAATTGTAAATATAAGTCTGGTGTTGTGTTCATGAACTGCTGTTTCTTTTTTTTCTGAGCTCAAATGTCAAAATAAAGTAACACATTTTTGACTGGAAGGGGTTTTTAATATACATCTATGAAATGTTGCCCTTTAAGAATATGAAATAAGGTTATTTACAATAGGTATTACCTGCATTAACTATATAATAAGTAGAGAACATGTGTAGTTTTTGTGAAAACACACATTTTGATTAAGTGTCTGTTGTTGAGTAGCCAATAATCCACGAACTTGCATTTCCATTTTAAGAAACCCTCCAGACATGTTTTAGGATGTACATAAAACATTCTGCTTTGACTAATAAGTTAAATTATTTTGTTTAAATTCTTAAAATGGCATCCACTCCATCTCCCTCATTAAAAATTCCCCAATTTATAAATATATTTCATTTCAGAAGTTTAACTGCTAGACACAAGATGTCTCCTACTTGACTGTAAAGTAAATTCTCAGTGTTTGTGCACTGGAGGCTTCGAGTTTTCACATCACATTTGAGTACTTTGAATACTGGACCAGGACTGGCTTCAAGGTATGATGTTACAAATCATGCTCAAAAATGGGATTTTCAGTGAGCACAGAGAAACTTTAAACTTCTGGGCGGATGAATGTGAAAACAACCTTCTAGTGTCTAACTCCGCACTTACATAATTCTGGACAGTGAAGCTCAAACATTCAACTTTAGGAGCAAGAAGAAAAACACATTTTTGAGTGGAGGGAGACTTTAATTTGTCTTGACCATGTGTTCAGGTTTCAGGATGAATGCCTCCTCGTGGCCCATGTTCCTCCTACGGACGCTGAGTGGAGCAGAGATGGCGCCTGCCTCTGCCTTTAAAAAGGTACTGTACTGGGCTATATATAGCTGTGGAAACTTTGAAGTCACCAGTTTGTGCTGATACTCAGTTTATTTTAAATTGATTAAATCATTATTGTGGTAACCAGCACAGACACAAGGGGGAGCTGTTCCTCCTATGTTTCACATGCAGAAGTTCAGTTAAGAATAACAGCAGCAGGTTAGGATGTACTTTAAAGAATTTATCGTCCCCAAAAGGGGATTAAACAGTCCTTTACCAGCAGAAATAGAACACGAGACAATAGAAGTCATATTTCTTTCATTAAAGTTAAACTTTTTAGTCAGTATTTAGTCAGTGTGTTCAAATGCTTTTAAGATATTTTTATACTTACTAAGTTAAGACTGACATAAAAAAAACCTCCAGTCAGGATATTATGCATATTATGAAATGTTTATTTTGGCACATAATTTCATATTTGCATGGATGTTGTTTGAATGTTTTTAATTTGCCTGTTTATTTTTATACACATACTGTATGCATCTGTTTGTAGGAACCAGCCAATCCTGCTAAAAACTACTTCCAGCCTGGGATGAAGCTGGAGGCTGTGGACAGAAAAAACCCCTACCTGATTTGTCCTGCCACAGTTGGAGAGGTCAGAGGTCAGGAGATCTTTGTCATGTTTGACGGCTGGAGAGGTGCCTTTGACTACTGGTGCCCCTTCGACTCCAGAGACATCTTCCCCGTCGGCTGGTGTGCACTGACGAAGCATAGTTTACAGCCACCTGGAAACTTCTGTAAGTGCTGATTTGATTTGACTGTTATTTTTCTTTGTATGGAGGTTGAAATCTGTCAGTTATTTGCAGTCTCACCTGTATTTTAATTCTTTAGTTGCAGTTGGGTCTGAGGCTGAAACTAATAATTACCGATTAATTTAATGATGTTTTTTAAATGAATGCATTAATCATTTAGTCTATAAAATGTCAGAAAATAGTAAAAATTGACACTTGCCTACATCCACACTAATACGTTTTCATTTTATAACTGTGTTGTAAAAACGAAAACGATATTCGTCCACACAAGTGTTTTAGCACCATTTCAGAATTAATCTCAGTCCTTACTAACATGCCTGAAAATGGGATTATTCATGTACACTGGGCATGTGCGTGCCAGTGTAAACAATGAAAGTCAGTACATCAGTCTGCATCAATTTATAAATGAGTGTTGGTGATTCTTACAGTATCTGTTTATACTGAATGAAAAGCGTCCTCAGTTCATTAAATCGCTGCAGCATCTGAAAGGAGCAGGACTGATATGTTGATAAATCTGTAGCGTCTGAGACATTAAACTTGGCCGTTCATTGTGTACCTTCATTAAGCCACCTGATGTCACCAGGCTGCTACCAAATAACCACACACACAGAGTTTATGTGTTTCTAAATGAAAACGTAACCACAAATTCATCATTTCATCTCAACCAACAGTCCATAAACAAAAGATATTTTGTTACAAATTATGTAAAACACAGAAAACAGCATGTGTTAGCTTGATAAATTACTTTAACAATCAGTCAGTCATCAGAGTTGTTTTATGTTAGTTGCTAGTTGACCCAAAACAAGTCTTATTATAAGCGTCTGAGTGCAGTGGCTGCACTCTTTGTTGTTGTTGGGTTGTTGTGTTTTTATGCTGAATACAAAAAAGAGGCAAGAGGGGTATCTACTCACTCAAAAATTATAAATATGCATACAAATTATTATGTTCTTCTTGTGCTATACTTTTTCAAACGGAATTGTAAATCTGAGTGTGTAGTGTGATAGTATGGATCGACATGGATAAGCTTCAAACAAGGCAGTTGGAGTAATGAGATAGAAAGAAAACAACAATCACTGATTTAAATTTAGTCATATAAGTCCAGACACAACAAAATTGAAGTCATTATCCTCTGAATAATGTTATGTTTTTACTTTCTTCTAATTTAACTCTTTATGTAATGTATCAGAAGGTGCTGGACCCAAAAGCACAAATTCAGATGAAAATCAAGTTTCCAAAACAAAATGTATTAACTCACAAAACAAAAACCAGGATTCAAACTAAAAGATTCAAACTAAAAAACCTCTAGCAAATACAAGGAAATCTCAGGTAAAACTGAACAGGCAAGACGAGAGCAGGGCATTAGGCTTGATGATCTGACAGTGAATAACTGAGAAAGGGTAGTATAAGAAAGGGAGACTGAGTGGAAGGCTGGTGAGGGCCGGCTGGTGAGGGCCAGCTGTGGAAGAGGGCAGGGAAGCTCAGGTAAGGGGGAACAAAGTCATTGCAGGAGAGAGAGTGGCAATATCTGCATTGACAGGAGAGTTAGTAAACAAATCGGATGAGACACAGAGAATAAACAAAAACAGTCTTAAGCAGCTGATCCCGTGACACATTAAGTCTTTTTTTTGGTATTGTTTTGCATCAAAAATGTACTATTTCATGCAGAGGAAACATGAAATTTAAGGTCAGACCTGTTTCAAAATGTCTTCCTGATAGTTTAGTTTATTCAGAGAATCATAATTGGGTGTTTCATTGAAATGTATTATCTATAAGTGTAGCTCTTACTCAGAGGAAAGCAACCTATCTAGATAAGGACACAGTTGAAAAAATATAACCAGAAATGGTCAAATGAATCACTAATTACAATTATAGGTTGAATTTTTCAGGTTACTTTTTTTTGTTCTGTTTATTGAAGATAGTCGTGTTTATAGAGGATTGCAGTCTAATTAATCATAAATTAGTAATTGTAACAATAATAACCCTTAACAGTATAAAACAGTTTGAAATCTCAGATTCTTTTTAAACAAATCATGCATGTTTCATTAATTATCCGCAGACTTGAGCGTGATCCACTTGCACATGTAGATCATTCAAGAAAATGAACTTTTTTCTTTAATTCTGTGATGCACAGATTATTTTTTTCATTCTCTAAGATCAGAAAACAATAATAGAAGTTACAGTTGATTTTAATACCTTAACAACTTGTGGACAAATGTCTTTTTTGAGATTTTTAACCACACATCTATTACTTATTTTCACAATAGTCTTGCCCTGTAGTTAGTATTTATTCTTATAACATGGAAGAAACAATTTTATTTATCTGTACCTTTGTAGGAAATGTCCTTACTTGACC
This sequence comes from Scomber scombrus, assembly GCF_963691925.1. NCBI lineage: Eukaryota > Metazoa > Chordata > Actinopteri > Scombriformes > Scombridae > Scomber > Scomber scombrus. The sequence goes on along the minus strand of NC_084970.1, from coordinate 26,940,387 downwards.
AAGTTTGAGAACAGGTTATTATTTTCTTCAATCTTTATTTATCCGGGTTAAATAAAGAGGTTGGGAACCTCTTGGCCAAGCATCTTGGAAGCATAAAAGGTTGCAGACATAGCAATACAAAATAAAGCAAAAGGTGAAAACCGATAAAAATACAAAACACATTTTTTTAAGTAGATAAGAAAAAGTTGGCGTCAAATTTCCAACTTAAAACACACTGACGCTGACACAAACAAAACATTTCAAAATGTTTCTTCTGATATTTGCCATTTCAGTTCACTGTGACATTTGGCAGGAAATTCAGCTATTAGCAGTTTTAGCATGCTCACACTGCTTTAAAAATATGCTTTAAAAATATTTGAGTGTTTCTCAAATCAAAATGTGCAAATTTGTCCCTTGTTTGTCCCTTTCAGATAAACAAAACCATTCTGCTAATTCCTTCTGTGTGTTTATATACTCTTCATTTTTCTAGGGACCTCATGAGGGACCCCTGAGCAATCCTGAACTCCACTTAGACAAAACATTCCCTTTATGTGCCTGCGGAAATTAGAGCTTAGGTTGATATTATTTAAGTGTGAAGGCATTCCTGAACTATTAATTATCAATCAGTGTGTAATTATATGGTAATTACACTCAGCAGTTACAGAGTATGTCTCAATTTGCACTAATGCTGAAGCTTACTGTTCAAAATTTAACTGTTTAGATTCTTTGAAAGATATTTAGACATTTGCTATCCATCAAAATCAATTCGACAAACATCCCTGAAGCGAGACTGTTGATTCTGAAATTGGGGTTTTGATAAAGTTTACCAGGTGTAATAAATATCAATCATCTTCATGTTTGCTGCCTGTGCATTACATCCAGCAATTTCCTGCCCTTTACCCTGTTGTTGGTTTCAACTGGTCAGGAAGCAAGAAGCTTTAAATAACCCAACAACCTTCTTGATTAATGGGACATGTGTGTGCATGTGTTTGTTTGGGCTCTCTCCTCTGTGTTGATGGATGACAGCAGTTCCATGTTTGTCGGAGCATGTTCTCAGTCCTCGGGCAGTCGACTTTGCAGTCTTCAGTGCAGTTTTTATGTCTACAGAAAGACGTTTATGCCTGCTTCAGATGTAGTTCCACACCAGACTCCCTGGCCCACAGATGACTTTAATCCTTGTGGGTGAGCAGAGCTGTCACGATGTGACGTCCTCACATCTGCTTCTGATCCCTGTGCCGACATGCGTACCTCACTGAGAGCTCACCAGGTTGCAGCTTGCGAAGAGACTTACTGTAGCACAGATTTACTCTTTGTGTGTGTTTAGAAAAAAATAGGAAGAAAGGATAATGTAAATTACCAGACAGCTATCATATTTGTATGTAGATAAATGAATAATTAGGGATCGGTTGAGGTGTTAATGAGCTGATGATTAGCTGTACATGTGAGAAAGAGAGTGAGAGACTCTGTAATTACTACTACATTTAAAAATTCTAATTAGCTTTCATCAAAATTGTCCTGTTGTGACCTTGCTACACATTTTTGTAAGAAGCCACATAAAACTGCAAGCTTGGGTGTATAATTATTTTCCTTGTTGTACAGTAAGCGTTCATCAACATGCATGTTTTTGTTTTTTTCTCAACTTTTAGTGTGAAATGTCTTCGTCTTTGCTTGATGATATTAAATTGGGTCAGCATGCAGAATAGTGTATTCTGAATAATGCATGAATAATGAATGCAGTGTGTCTGTATTTTAGCAGGCATAGACACACGCTGTTGTTATTGTCTATTTAAGAAGAACAATTGTTCATGTTTTGTCGCATTTGGCTGTTTTGCAACCATATATTCTAAAATTTTGGTCAAATATGTCCATGCACATGCATTCAATTTCTAAATACCTGATAATTAATGTAAATGGGAACACCATATCTAGTATTTAAAAAATAAATGAATATCATTGCACATTTTTCTAAAATACCAAATGCATCAATTTACCTCTGCTTTTTGTTTGAACTTAACTAAAGATTTGGCCCACATACAGACAACAAATCAAATCCTCCCTGGGGGTCCCCACAAGAATAGACTTGAAAATACATTATGAATGCAAGTATTGTGTCAAACATTCATACATCTATAAACCACGTCTCATTAAGAAACACCATGCTGCACTGAGTCATATCAAAGAGGTTTTTGGTTCTTGAATCAGCAATGTCAGCACCCCTGTTTGTTTCTATAGAGGTAGATTAAGACGTCTGACTGAAGGGACTTTTCCCAGGCTTTCTCTGGCTGCTCTGTTCCACATTGTTCTAGAGCTGGGGTGATATCCGACTATGCCACTGTTTCCTGACGTTGGACCTGGCCGTCTTTCATCAGGGAATGTCTGAATAGGATAGGGTTACACTGAGGGGGCACCTCCTTCTTTGCTTTGTGTGCGTGTGTGTGTTGAGGGAAAGCTTGCTTATGTGTGCACCAACTCCAGGAGTTTGCCCCTTTTCACCCGTTTCAATCAAGAGTCTTCTGATCCAGTTTAACCTTTTACCCTCCTCACTAACTCCTCTCCCCATCCCCCATCCCCCATCCGCTCACAGGAGCCCCACCGTTAACCCTTCTCACTCAGTCACCTCCCCCTCCCCCATAGCCTTTCTGAGAAGCAGGTGACTGATGTAGACTGTCGATATGGCCTACAGATAACATGAATAAAGGGCTCAACTCAACCCCACCCCTCCTCACTGCCACCCACCCACTTTTCCTCCTCTCTACTCTACCCCTCCCCAGCCCCTATGCAAATCTAAATACCCCCCTCCTCCTCCTCTTCCTCCTCCTCCTCCTGCTCATTCATTGGGAGGGAAGCTTTGCAGCGGCTTCAAGCAAAATAGAAGCAGCAGCAGAGTGGGCTTTGTTGTGGACTACTGCCGGGAGAAAGAAGACAGGGGAGAAACGCACGGAGAAAACTGAGAGAGAGAGAGACCGAAAACAGACGATGAAGTGCAGATGATAAGAGCTTATCAGAGAAAGTTTAGAGGAGGAAAAAAAAATCAGAACACAGAACGGAAAACAAACCAGAAAGAAAGAGTTGTTTAAAAGAGAGAACCAGGAAGCAACTGCACTGAGTGAGTGTTTGTTGTCACGGATATCCATACTACTACTACTACTACTACTACTACTACTACTACTACTACTCCCACCACCGCTGCATTTACTACTGCTGCTACTACGAAGTTCTGCTTTTCCTGGTGAGGATTTCCTGGTGAGTTTGATGCCTACAGTGGTGTATTTTTGCTATTGCATAGATGAAAGAAAAACACTTTTTCCAAATTTTACATTTTATATTACTTGTGTTTTACCTTTGGTGTGCTGTTTAACTTTTTGTAGAAGCCTGCTTTAACCCAATCTGCTTAACCTGTTTTTTCTAATTAGAAAGATTAATTTTCATTGAAAGATCCCCAAAATATAGCAAATTAGAAGCACCAATGTATACCAAACTCATCCAAGTTAAGAAGAATTCAGTCAATGATCTGGTTGATTCAGGAAGTGCTAGTTTTGTAAAAAATAGTATTTGTTTAGATTTTATCATTATAGTCACTGGAAAGCTACAAAAAAAAGTTAAAGTAGCCTCTGTGTTATGTATTTGGTGAATCATAAAAGTACAGGGGGAAGGGAAGTACAACAGTCTCCCTCGGGTATAAATTATTAAAGGTGTTTTCTTTGTTTAGCATAAAGACCTTTTTGAGTTAATCGAGAGAGAATTGTTGCCATGGCTAGACAGAAAAACTCTAAAAGTTAGAAGTTTTAATAGCATTTCTTGGCTGTAATTAAGTTTGGAGCTCCATGTGTTTTTGATCATGTGTTTTTTTGTCTGTAAAGCATCAGGAATTAGTTTGCAGAAGGCTCAGGCAAGGATTAGTGGACATTAAATATTTTCTGTACTGTAGATTGTTTAGGCCCTTGTCCTTTAGTTTCATTAATTTATACGATCCACAGAAGTCACAGTTGAACGACAGTGATTTTATTATTTTCTTGATGTGTGTTTTGTAGCCAGTGTGCCATGCTGAAGACTTTTTTGCATGAAAACATTTTGCGTTCACACTATTGAAGTTCTCTCTCTGCCACTTTCATGCACCTGAATCAGCAGTTTCTACTGACCCTCTATACCTGTGCTTTAGATACACACAGGTTGTTCTTTTTAGTGTATGTGTGTGTGTGGCTAAATGGACTGTGTGCTTTGAGGGTGCTCAGCATATGTGGGTGTGTATGGTGTGCGTGTGTATGTTGGAGGAAGGGGGGGGTAATTAGATGAGCCCCCCCCCCCCCCCCAGACAGCAGACACACGTTCTCATGCATGCACACACACATACATATACACATTTCCTCAGGCTGTGGCTTACGCAGGTCAATAGGTTGAGATGGAAATGGTATAGTCTTGATCAGTACCACATGTTTCTATTTTTTAAATTGTTTTGGCCTGTATTTAAAAAAAATAAGGATTAATTATACATTTTTATACTTTACATAGTGTTATAAATGTACACACTAATATACAGTTGGTTCATATTGTTGGTCATAAGAAAGCATAAGAATGGTTTTGCATGTTGTTTACTTATGTTTATTTTGCAATACCAAGCCATCATTGTTTTCACACAGTATGAAAACGAATGGAAACAAACGACTGCCTGAAATGGAAGTTTAAATATGTTCAAACATCTAAGCAAAGCAGTAACTTCCTGAAAACTCTACTGGTTGCCTAGCAATGACTAACTTTTAGATGAAACAAACTAAATATAACATTTAACTTTACAGGTGCTGATAGGTGGATTTTGTTTCTGTGTACCCATTTCCAGTCTTTGTGCTAAGCTATGCCGGCTGGCATATAGACTGCTGGCTGTAGCTTCATGTTTACCGTACAGACAAGAAAGTGTTCTGCTCCTCTAACTCTCTGCCAGAAAGTGAATAAGTGTTTTTTCCCCAAATGTGAGAGCTATTTCTTTAAGTCATTGCTTTAAAGCAACACACTAGACATTTGCTGGTTCCAACTTCCTAAATGTGAAGCGCTTTTTCTGTTTTATTTAATTTAAATTCTGTTAAATTGGATAGCCTATTTTCAGGTTTTGGATTTTTGTTATAAAAGAAACAATTTGAAAACATCACTTTGGGCTCCAGGAAATTGTGATGCAATTTTCTAACATTTTATAGGGCTTTTTTTAAATACCAGTAATCAAAATGTGTTCATGTTTGTTAGTTGCATCAATAATGGGGTAAAAAATGGTCAGCAAAAATAAAAACAATACATTTTTAGTTGGCATGCTAATTCTGCAGCAATGTATTCCTTTAAGTCTCTTAAAACAAGCAGTATACCTCCAAACGATCAGTCATTATAAGCTCATGTTGTGCAGCCAAACATTGTTGGACCTCAAATACCTTGATTTCAAATTCTGGATGTTGCCAAGTTTTCAAAGATACCAAATTTATCAGGCTAAATTTGGGGGTGTTGTGTGCAAAATGAAATGCCAAAACATCTAGAAAATGCCCTGATTGTGAAATGATGAAGCCATGCAAACACAGACTTTTGGGTTTAAACATTTCACTCATGTTTAAATGTCCTATAGCTTTGATGGGGGGCTTTAGGAAGCTGATACAGAATACTGTGAAACTGTTAAGTAGTATGGAATAAAATTATTTATTTTATTATAGTCACCAGTGTTTAAACGGTTAGTTGCCTGGGTGGCTGTCATGTAATGTGAATGGATTAGATTTTTTTCTCAGGGAAAGATCAAAGAAGGCCCCCAACTTAGATTTCCTATGGTGAATTAAAACCTGCTGATACTGATTGGTACCCTGCAAACAAATTTTGATCTGCCTTTGTAGGGCTTACGGCTTCAAGCTCGGGGTGAATAAGTTTGCCACTGTGCGTGCAGGTTGGTGTTGCTGCTACTGTGTGAGCACGCATTGTGTGAGGGCCCTCGCCCTCTGAAACAAAAAACTGCTCCACTCTACGCCGGCTTTCACTCATTTCCCAATTAAGCAGCTTTAAGGGTGTCCCGACTGGCCCCTCAGAGAATACTGTAAACCTTCCATAGTGTCTCCATATCGCCTCAGTCAAGGAGGCTCTAATGAAAGCCTCGGTCCCCTGAGAGCCTCCACATGCACTCTCACCAAGCAATATGTTTGTATTGAAATAGGAGATGGTTATTTCTTTCTTTCTTTCTTTCTTTCTTTCTTTCTTTCTTTCTTTCTTTCTTTCTTTCTTTCTTTCTTTCTTTCTTTCTTTCTTTCTTTCTTTCTTTCTTTCTTTCTTTCTTTCTGTCACATACTATGATGATTATGTGATCATATCTCAGAGTCACGCTCAGTTTTATGAAGACAGAATGGGGTGTTGGTGCCACTGCTTGGTGTCTTCTTTCTTCCTAACAATGGCTCAGTTTATTGTCACTTTCTCTTTATTTTACCACCTAAACAGTGTCTTTCAGTTAGAGGTTGTATGTGATCCAAATAATGTCTTCAGGCAGGCTGCTAGATTTTTTTCAAGAGATTTTAGCTGTATTTTTTCCTTTATTTCATTGGGCAGTGGGCAGTAGTAGGAAATTAGAGAAGTGAGAGGAGGGATGGCACACAGTTGAGGTTTGCAGCTAGATTTGAATACATGCTCTGCACAGAGCCTTTGGGTGGTTTGGGAACATTGGGATACGTTAGATTTTTAAATAAATATATGGCCTTATCTTCATTTAATGTTGATTATAGCGAATTATAGTTTGTCATATCATATTTTGTAGGTGTTTTTTAGTAAGTTTAAGTCATGAAGTAAAGTTTAATATGTAAGATGTACTTATACTTGCCATTTATTCAGTAAAATGTCTCTCCGTACACATATTGGTCACAACTCAACAAAAAATATATTGTATTTGTTTATGTTAAAAACAAATGTTGGCTCATGTATTGCTACATTTTTTTATTTCTCAAATACTAATTTTGGTGTCTGCCTGAAAAGTCCAGTAATCTTATGAGCACATGGAAGCACACCCTAATCACTATTTCGCTGGAAGCAGAAGGTTTGAGGAATCATCTAGCGGGCACGTCTCCAGGGGCTTGTGACTTTTGACTCTGATTTCAGTGTAGGGAGGGGCTAAATACAAAGGACCTGCCAATCTCAGGGGACTGTGTAAATAAATAAAAAAATCCCCTGTGCTGGATCACTCAGTTACTAATTTTTCTCTTTCTTTGTCTTCCCATATTTCTTCCTCCATTTGTGGAAAAAAGTGTTGTTCTGAAAACTGAAATTTCTAATAATGCAAACCATTCCTTGGCTTGAGGACCTACAGCAAAGTTGATTCTCCGCACATGTCTTTGTTTGAGGCCTCTGTGTATTGATGCAGGGCAAATCTAATTAGGATGTTGGGAGGTTGTGTTCACAAGATGACATTTTGTGCTGGGGATTTTTATTATATATCCCACTTTTAATGTCCAAAATAAAATCATATTATCATCTTCTTTGATCATCTTTATTTAAATAAAATGTTGCATGTGGATTGCAAGAAGAATAACAATGATGTGTTTCTTCCTATCTTTTTTCTCCCTTTTATATCCCATTTTTCCAGTTACCCTCCCTGGTGCGCTCCTCGTCCCTGTTTCTTCCACCTCATCCTCCCTCACCACGCGTCGCTCTTCTTCCAACTCTTCCTCCACTATGCAGACCTCATACCGACTGCCCAACCCCTTGCCTCCCCTCCCTGTGCGCAAGGGTGTCCGAGGTCGTCGTCCCAAATCCCAGACTATTGCTTTGTTGAAAGCAGCGGCTGAGGCTGCTGCAGCAGCGGCAGCAGTAAATGGAGCATCACAGAGCCCTCCCAGAACTAGCTCTGGGGCTCAACTGGCCCCCAGACCACACAGGAAGAGAGGGCCCAAGCCTGGGAGCAAGGTGAGATGTCACAAGACTTGTAATCTGTTATGCTGTGGTCCACTGCATCTGCCATTTTATGTTTTATGCATTATTGAAGAGCTGATTTTGATCAAGAGTAGACAAGGTCAGATGTGGACTTTTTGAGAGCGAGAGGGAGGAGTTCTTGTGGATGTTTATGCATGATAAAAAATCCACTGAGGAGTCTAAGAAGCTGCTGTATGTGCTGCTGTGCAGTCATTGGTATTCGTTAAAGAGAAAACACCTTTAATAAATCATTAACTGACAGCCTTTGTAGGTTACAGAAAGTTAATGAGATAGGGTCTGTTTGTTTTTTGCTCCAGAGGAAGCCTCGGGTGGTGCAGTCCCTGGGGGCATTGTCAGTTACAGCTTCGCCTCCAGAGACCAGACTGAGCTCCAGCCATGTCTCACCAGACAACAACCACAGCAACAGCTCCAATGTGGTGTGCACAGGTAAATTAAATAACAGATACAACTGAGTCTGATGCATAAGCCTAGTTTGATTCGTCAAGGACAAAAATGTCAAGTTGTCTTTGCCTTGCTGATGTGTTTCTCTTGTGTCATCTCAGTGTGCGTCTATGTGAACAAACACGGTAACTACGGCCCCCATCTTGACCGAAAACTAGTGCAGCAGCTCCCAGACCATTTTGGCCCAGCTCCAGTCAACGCAGTGCTTCAGCAGGCTGTTCAGGCCTGTGTCGACTGCACGTACCAGCCCTCTGTGCTGCTCTCATTCCTACAGAGCCAGTCCCACACAGGAGGAGAGGTCATCAGAGGTAAAGATAGTGAACATCACACAGTATCCCCTCTGAAAGTAACTGTTAGCAAGCAAGATGATGTCCTCACATTGCTTGTTTTGTTCGACTAACAGGGCAAACCTCAAATGTATTCATTATTAAATGAGATGAAAAATAAGAATCCTGACATTAGAGAAGCTGGAATCAGCAAATGTTTGGCATTTTTGCCTGCAAAATTATTTCAAAGGTCAAACAGTCACCAAAATAGTTTATTAATTGTCATTTGTATTGTATTCCAGTGGATGTTAGACCACATACTTTGAAAGGCATTTTAAACAAGATGCTGCATCGCTCTCTTGCCAACAGTTACATAAAAAGATCAATAACATTCTTGCCTGTACAGTACATATGAAGTTATAGCCTGTAGCCAGTTAGCTTAGCTCAGCATTTTTACACTTACCTCGTACATATTAACCAAACAGGATATAACATGTTAAGAGGCTTTAGAGGTGTTGGTAGGCTGATTTTGTTACTTTTAGGTTTGGTCAGGCTAGCTGTTCCCCCTTGCTTCCAGTCTTTATGCTAATCTAAGCGAATCATCTGCTGGCTTCAGCTTCATTTTTTTCTGTACATGAGAGAGGTTTCAGTCTTCTCATGTAACTCCTGGCAAGAAAGCAAGTAAGTGTATTTCCCAAAAAGTTGAACTGTTACTATAACAGTCACTGCTTCTTAAAAAGCGGTTCAAGATCAATTTTAATGTATTCCTATAAAGCCATATAGCCTGGATAGGCAATCAGTCAGGTGAAATTGGTTTAGCACACACTCGTGGGGCATGAATGTTACTTGTGTGTGTGTGTGTGTGTGTTTTTGTGGTGTGTGTGTGTGTGTGTGTGTGTGTGTGTGTGTGTGTGTGTGTGTGTGTGTGTGTGTGTGTGTGTGTGTGTGTGTGTGTGTGTGTGTGTGTGTGTGTGTGTGTGAGAGAGTGTGTTAGGGAGAGAGTGTGTTAGGGAGAGAGAAGGAAGAGGAATAAAAGACAGTGCCTTTGGCAGCAGCTGATGTGAGCACTGTGTCTGTAATCAGAAGTGACATGTGCGTCTAACCTGGTTTGCGATGCTGGGATTGGGTCTCCCTTGGGGGGCCAGATTGGGTGGTTGGATGGGGAGTGGGGGGGTTTAATTTGTGGATTTGTGCAGGCTTGGCTTGGGTGGGAGGGTGTTGTGCAGGGTGAGGGATGGGGAGAAAAGTGTTGGTTTGTGCTTATAAAGGGAGGGAGCTCACCCAAAACCATCTGCTGTTTTTCTTTAACTGTGAATGCATACAGCATGTGTGTGAACCAGTGCGTGTACATATGTACAGCGCACAGAATAATAGCTGTTTGTGTTTTGACCTCCAGTGCGGTCAGAGCATGGTATCCGCTACGTGAAGCTGCCCTCCGCCTCCAGTGCTTCGTCTGTGCTACGGTTCCTGGAGAACATGTGTCAACATCTGGAGAGTGACAGTCTGTTCAGCTCGCAGCCGTTCAGCTCTTACAGCAAAAACACACGTTTCTACGACAGGACAAAGTCAGGTGGGCAAATGTGTGGATGCAGGAATTGAGAAAGGAGGGAAAACAAATGTTTGACAAAAGGATTTAGTTTTTGATAAACTTCCTAATAACGAAAGTATCATTATACAAACAAAATGACTGCTTGTCTTCCAAGTGAAAATTAAAGAAAAATCTTGGATTTGTTCAAGCTTAAAAGTCAATGGAACACCAAGCAGCTGCTATTATTATTGAGACTGAATCATTCATTCTGCACAACCAACCTTTATTTAAGCCTTAATACATTTGAAAAGAATGTTTTAATTATCAACTAGAAACACAATAGAACTTTATTTTTTCTAATTTATGTAGTTACTTGTAATTGCTCCTAGGAGTTACGCAAAATTAGTTCATAAATGTAGTTGCTGTTCCACCTCTGCCCCACTTAGCTCTGTTTCATAATTTAAATTCATTGGTGTATTGGTTCTCTTTGATCAATTTATTATTTAGATATACGATTATTTTTAAAACAGTTTGGTGGGAAGTTAGACCATGATCCATGAAGTGATTAATCAATGATAATTTTTTGTGTGGATATAGATTGAATTGTGGATTCAGAAATGTTTTAACAGATTGCTAAACATTGTTAGAGAGGAATCTTTGAACAATTTCTACATGATTTACCATGTTTTTTGATACAGGCTCTGATCTAACTGCGGATAAAAAGTAAATATTTTCTGTCAAATAACACGTTTAGAGGATTGTGCGACCCTTTTTTATCTTAATTCGTTATACTTTACCCCCAATATTCTTAAAATGAGACATACATCAGATATACGGAATGAATCTCCTCCACTCTTCCTATATACTATAAGTCAGTCTTTTAATGAATGTGCATATAGTCTTGTACTGTGTAGTAGTTCTGTTTTCTATTTGACATTTTCTTCCTTTCTTTTACCCTCTCTTGAAACAGAACCGCTGTCACACACTGAGAACGGCCTGTCTAATGAAGATTCCACAAAGGATCCTGTTCCCAGCACCCGATCCCTACACACCGCGTCAGACTACCGACCCCCAAAGAAGGAGCGGCCATATTACCCTGGACACACACACACGCCGCCACCTTTACGACGCGTCAACTCCAACCCGACCGAACTTGGCCCAATACGTACACACAGACGAGTGGAGGGTAGGGTCAAGTACACACACACAATCACTTATACACACACCAGAGCAACATTATTTTTATTTTATTTATATTGCAACAGTTTAACACATAACAGAACAACTCAAGCAAGCACTTGTTTGATATATACTTCTTTTTAACCCTCTCACGTCAAGTGCAATGAGCAGTTTCCAAGTTCAGATGGCAGTTTTCATATATTCTTCCACTTAGTTTCTGAAGATAATGTCTCCATTGTAAAAATGGCAGTGTGCGCCTTTAAGAGACAGTTTTATTATATATGCAAAAATAAAGTTGATATGGGCAAATATCTGTAGTATAAGATTTTTTTTATTTTGAATTGTGTTCTGCATTTTTCTTGGACCTTTGAGAAAAGGATAGTGATCTTTTCCACTAACAGTCCATCACCTCAATTTTTGAGGGTTCTGTAACATTTTCAGATGCTTGAAAAGCATTTGTGACCAACCAGGTATCATCAATATCTGACCCCAGTGTACTTACAAATGAAATCATGAACAGATTGTATGATAATTGGTAAACGCATGTTGCAAACATAAATCTGATTTAGTTCTCCGTTCTTTTGTTTTTACAATCTACAGCAGCAAGCTCAACAACAGGCCCAGACCATGTAACACAGGAAAAGGAGGTTTCAGGGAACGACGCCTCCTCCTGGTCAGTTGGCGATGTTGTACGGTTTGTCCAAGAGGTTGATCCCCAAACTCTCGGCCCACACGTCGAACTGTTCAGGAAACATGTGAGTATTTCTATTATACAAACTGTCTCCTTTGTCCTGGTTGCTTTAATTACCAACATACTAAAGCCACCAGTTCATATTTTCACCCCCTGTGTGTGTCACGTAATTACCTGGTTAAATAAACTGTTTCAGACATTATTAGGGCGCCAATATACTCCACTGAAACTGCTTGTTGGATGTTCAAATGTCTTTGAAAACTCCCTCCACCCATACCTTTGTCTGACCTGCGTTTGACAATTTTTATGATTTTCTGGATCTGACTAGTCCACTTCATGCAGTGATTGGCCGGCTGTGCAGAGAAGAGAAAATAAGCGAGGTTTGAACTTCTCTCTCAAGCTCTCTCCTTTTTCATTTGTTGCACAACAATTTCTGTCACTTCTGGATCTTTTCATGTTTATAACCGAGTGCAACACTATGAGTGCCTGTTAGAAATATTTAACAATGATCACATTTCCCCCAAACTCTATGACTGACCACTTTTCACTAATGGCAGGAAAGAAAAGGACTAGTTGTAACGATATATTTTCTGACCATAGGAAGGCAGAAGTGTTTATTGGTGCTCCAAACAGCCATAGGAGGCGGGGTGAGAGGGGAGTCATAGAGGGGGGGATGAGATAATCATTTACATATGGAGATGAGAGTACACATATTCAGACAGTCTCTCCTGGAAAGTGTGTTACACTCAGTTGTAAAAATGGGAAATGACAGAAATAGTTGTGAAACAAATACGAGAGCTTGAGTTAGATGTTCAAATCCTTCTTAAATTCTAACCTCTGCACAGCTGGCTAGTCACTGTGTGAGGTGGGTATGAATGTTGGACTTTCTATTTCGGGAAGTTGCAGTAGTTGTTGGACGTATGGTGGGAAAGATGTGGGAGGAGAGGACTCCTGAAGCCATTTGACCAAACGACAAACACTTCTGATGGAAGTTTCATTGTGGTTTTAGCAGTCTTGCTCAAGCAAACCAGTCTGGAATTTCCATCATTCAATGCTTTTATCAAGTTATCCACATTTTGAGTGACTTGTTCTGAGAGATGTTTGTTATTTTGCCCTCCTGCTGACAGCGTGTTCCTCTCTCCGCAGGAGATTGATGGCACAGCTCTGATGCTGCTGCGCAGTGATGTCATAATGAAATACATGGGACTGAAGCTGGGCCCGGCACTCAAACTCTGTCATCACATCGAGAAGCTGAAACAGACCAAACAATAGAAATGGAGGCACTCGTTTCTCACTGGCAAACAAACACACAAACAAACACTCATTATCCTACATGGATAGTGCAGTATAAACCTACCTGAAGCAGGGTCGTAGGCACCAAGAGGACACTGAGGTCATGTCTTCCTTTTTTGTTTTCTTTGTGAGTTTGAAGGTTTTAGCAAACTGCAGGGAGTTTAATGTTAAAATGTACACATGGTGGGTATTTTATCAACTGATTCCAGTGTTTTTATACTCAAACTGTTTAATTTGTCTCTTTTTTAGGCCAACAGATGAATCATTCAACAAAAACCTGAAAAATCCAACTAATTAAAGAAATCAAAACCTTCTTTTTGGTTTCTGTTGGTATTGATATATTTTTCTGTCTGGTGGGGTGTGTGTTGGGTGACTCGTGACCTCAGTATTTCTAAAATCCTTGCTACGGCCCTGATCTGTTTATTTTTTTAAATTTACAGACCACAGCTTACTTTAAAGCAGACACACAGTACATCAATTAATAATTTGCCTCAGTGTGATTAGTATCAGATTCCCGAGCATAGGTGTGAGTTTTGTTCATATTAGTGTCTTTTTTGCCTTACTATGAACATCTAGAGGCCATATTTATATCCACATTTTAATTTATCTCTACATTTACACTTTTACACGTAAGCACAGACATACACTGTAGGTTTTGCAGCTTTCTCTCTTCGGATGTTTGGCTGTTCTGTTTTTTCCTTTTTTCACTAGTCAGAATTTCAGGATTGATCCTCTGCACACAAGTTTGGGAAGGTTAGTTCAGGTACTGGCAGTGATTGCTCACTGCATAGTTTCTACCAATGCAATAACGATTCTGACTGATTGCTTCTTTTATAGACTGTTGTGAATGCAAGCCAGTGAATGTAAGAAGACATGAGCATTATTACTAAGAGGTACTAAACAACTATAGTGCCCCAGTTATATGAATGAGAAGTGTTTCTCCCTGAAGTCAGTCAATCAATACATAAAAACACTTATATTGATAAAAATCATTAATTAACTTTGGCAGAGTAGGCACAACTTGCAGATATCTTATAAAGAAAATGTTTCATTTGTTTCACAGCGTGGGCTGTAGATCCAGGAAATCAGTAACTTTTATTTTTTTATTCTTCTTTATTTGTCTGTTTCATGTGATGGAAGACATTCAAGCTGAACAATTTCAGCTTGAGCACTGACTTTGGTACATGATTGTATTATGCTTGGGCAGCCACATTATCAAACCCCCCCCCCACACACACACGCACACACACAATGGCTGGAATACTATTGAAAGTGTTGACTTTAATGGGGACCTCTTATGCTTCTCCTTATTTTCAAGTATATGCATAATGTTACAATGTTGGATGTCCATGTTACGCTCAGTCCCCATTGGTTTCTCCTCCTTCCTCGAAATGAAAGTTTCCCATTATTTAGTCATTTAAAATCTTTCACTATGAGGTAGTAAAGCAGGAAATGTTGGGTTTGCATCAGCGGTACCTTCACATGACTCTGATATGGCTGCCCCTTGTCTTTGGAAAGCTATCCCAGTCCCAGAATAAAAAGCTGGAAACAAGCATAATGGGTCCCCTTTAAAGGAAAGGCAAGTTCATTAACTGTCGAGTTTGAATGCTGTACAGAAAAGTGCTCCTGAATGAGTACAAGATCGAGAAACTGTTTTGTATAAAGTAAAGCCAAAAGGTTGTTTTTTTGATATCATTTTGTACTATAACAAAGTGTATCAACCTGTATCAAGCGTAAGTGTAATCAAAGTTAATTCTGCCTGAAATCGTTTTTGTGTGTACCATCAAATAACTACCTACAGGACGATGTTGTGTCAGAGTAATTATTCACTTGTCTCAAAAGTATCTGTCTGTTTTTGATGGCAGAGATACTAATTTTCTGAACATTTCAGAACCATTTTCGAACCAAATCATGTCTCTTGTAGCTACATTTCACACTGTTGCTCTCCCGTAGTGGTAACAAGTTGATACTTGAAACCGTCTTGCTTTAATGTGAAACTCAGGTTTTAGTAGTTTCTTAGAAGATGTTTTACATCATTAGCATTTTGTGTTCATGACTACAACATAGAGGGACTGCACAATAACCAACTATGTGTATTTTTATGCCTTGTCATCTATCGCTCTTTAACATTTCATATGTATATATTCAACTTTTTACTGTAAGTTCAAAAAAAGATGTTTGTTAATATGTTTGATATGCATTCACACAATTAAACATTTGTTTACATCATCTTAGTGTTTGAGACCCCGGCACAAGGCCACCATAGTATTTACAAGCACATTTGTTTTTTTATGTCCAGTCCAGTGGTTCCCAACCTTTTTGGCATGTGGCCCCTTAAAAGAAATGAAGAGGTCTTCTTGTAACCAATCATCACTATTTTTTTCTGTTTGATTTTTAGAGACCTGAATAGAAAACAATATCCAGTAATTAATTACAAAGAAGCGAACTTTTGAAATGATAAGCACAAAAACATTTCCTCTGCCTTCCTGTTCTACCAGTCCTCTTGCAGCTCCTCTGTTCTCAAGGGGTTGCAAGAGGCAGCTGTTTGCAGCCACTAGTCAGTGATAAATTAATCCCTGAGGCATTCAAGAGCATCGGTAGAGCTCTATGTCTTTAGGTTTTGGTGGGTTTTGTGTGTGAGTCTGTGTATCTGTGTTTGGCGGGTAGGGGGTTTGAGGGTCAAATGAACATAGATGTCTTATTTAAGGAGAGTGACAGGCCTATAGGAATCATTGTTCAAAAGATCAGCAGTTCAAATAGCTCACCAGCAGCACTTGGGATAAACGGGCTCATTATGGCTCCTCTTGCAGATTCTCTATGAATGGTATGTTGTTTCCTGCCTCTGAAGTCAGCTACAATTACTTCATAGTTATGCCTGTTGAGGGACCTGCTCACCACTTGTTGACCTTGTGTTTTATTTGATAAACTTTTAACAACACTTTTCATTTTAACAACACTTTTAATATAATGTTGTCTGAAAGAACTTCTAAAAGCAGGAAGCAGACTTGCATGTTAAGTGGCTTAAAAGGACACTGCCTTTCTCTAAGAAGAAAGTTCTTGTCTCCGAATTGAAAAAGACAGATATTCCTATACCCTACATTTATCAAGCAACTGTAAACGAATAATAGATAAATAGATAATAGAAAAATAATAATAATAGTCACAACTCACTAGTAGAAAAAACTCTATGAATTTGCCAATTATCGATACAACAAGAGGAACTTCTGTCACAGGTTGTTTGAACCGGCGGTTCAGTTAAGAAGGGACACATAGAGCTTTCAGCTATTTGCTAGCGGCTGTCGCTATGTCTCGGTGTGTTAACGCACATAAACAAAACGCGGTGCCAAGCTGCAAAGACACACCTGTCCTTGTCATCGGGATAGTCTCCTATCAGAGTGAGTATACACAAAAACGGCTCAGACACGGACACTTAGTTAATTAGTAACCTAAACCGAGTTCGAAAGTGACTTGTGTTGCTAGGAGACAGCTTGGCTAGCTAAGTTGCCAATCATGGAAACTATTTATAATTATAAATATAGTTTAATTATATATTTGTAACTATATAAAATATGGTATATCAACTATATAGTTTAACTATATATTTGTAACTATATATACATATGGTATATGAATTATAATTATAAATATAGTTTAACTATATATTTGTAACTATATATAAATATGGTATATCAATATATAGTTTAACTAGCCTATGGGGTACCGATTGTAAAATTTCGGTGGCATACATTTAAATTTAACATTTACATTTAATATTTAGATTTTTAGATTTAGATTGTTTTAACGTATACACATTTTTAATAATTATATATGTTTTACATTAATTTGAATTGTCTCAAATGAAAGCAAATGTAGCTAAATGTGAGTAAAGTGAGCTAAATATTCAAAATATATCAGCTATAAAACTGTTTTGCAATCAGCACAGATTTAACTATACATTTAGTATAACTATGTATATATTTATAGTTTCCTTGCTGCCAATGGCTGACCACAAATGGGAACATAAAACACTTTCAACTCACTCAAAGTCGTGCACTCAAGACAACAGATGAGGCACCTGCTGCGTGACATTACTCAGTCAGCCTATATCTTAAAGTGCCGTGTCAATGATGAGATCTCGAACCAGGTGTAAGTTGTGTCTTATTAAAAATTAATTTACAGATTTATACAAACATACAAAATGTTTGAATACAGAAGTGATTCAAACAGTTAAGTCCTAACTAGAACCAGCTCTTTCTGTAAAAACTTTTAGGGGAAAAAAATACAAGTTATGTCTCAAGTCAGTCAAGACAAGTAACAACTGTCATATCTTGTCAAAGAAAATCTCAAGTCTCTCAGGATTTAAAGGTTCCTGTGGACAAATTCAAGTCAAGTCACAAGTCAGCAAATTGCAAATCTGAGATGTGTGAATACATGCAATAACTGACCAAGTCCTTTCAATGCATCTATATAATAAAAAATGTTGTTTGTTATATTAATAACAGCACATGCACACCATGTGCGGTTATTCATATATTTTCTTAGCATTTTATCAGGTCAAAACTTGAGAATTAAATTGTTTTGCACTCAAGTCAAATCTCAGGTCAGTTCACAGAAAAGTTACTTTTAAGTAGCAGCTTAGTCTGACTTTACTCAAGTCTACAGCCTTGAAGTCTTAATTATGAGAAAGCCTAAAATAGGGTCAACAGGTTTTTCTGTTTACCTGTTGACCCCTATTTTTTAATTCACCCATAATGAATCTGGGTTGGATCTTGTTGAATGCTGTACTATTGGAGACATAATCTGTTAAAGAGAAATTCTGTAGGTGAGACTGAAACCAATTCATATTAAAACACTGCCATCTAGTGGAGAGATTATCTCCATGCACTTGGTTCTGATTGGGAGGAAATGAAGTGTCACACAAAAGGCCTTCTGTTTCAACGCAATCACATTTATTGGCTTTTTTTCTATGCACAGTTACTAAGCAGCCTGATGAGCTGTTAAAATGAATTAGTAGTAGAATAATGGAATTTTCACAATGTTGTATCCCCCCTCCCAAAAAAAATAAATACAAGACTGAAGATGTTGCACAGCTCCAAAATATACAAAGGCTTGGAAATAATTATGTAAACTTTGAAAAAAAAAAAAACTTTTTTGTTTGTATTCTTTTATTTATTTATTTTACAAAAGAAAGAATTTTCAACATTTTTCTTCTTTAAAAACGTATTTACAGGTTTATACAAAAATACAAAAGTGATTCAAATCTGTTAAGTCCTAGCTAGTTTTAAACATGGAGCTTCTTTTAAATAGACAGTTACACTGTGTTTTCAACGTCTGTGTTTTTTTCTTTGTATTCTCTAACACATATTTTAAAGTCTGTTTAGTGTTATTCCATACTGTACACCTTGAAAAAAATATCCAGTGGTTGTTGTCACACTTCCCTTTAGCGTACAATTGCGTGCAGACATTGGAAAACAGCCTCGAACGAAAACTCTATGAAGGCTATAGAATTTTGTTTCGTTGTATTCCCAAGCTGCTGAGTACTGAGGTTTGAAAGGGCTAAATGAGTACTAAACGAGTCTGTATGGCAACCTCACAGTTTGTCTTTCTAATTAAATTGTGTCGATCAATCAACTATCCACTGATTTCAGAAAGGAAAGAAACAGTAAAAATACCCATTCAGCATCAACGCCAGGTACAATATGGAAAAATCCCACTAAACAAATTGTCAATACTGAGTGTTTTTGCTATCAAACTTTTTAAATGGCATTTCACAGTCACATTGCATTATTCATGTAATACTGTTTTAACCGTACAGATTCATTTATATTAATTGTTCAACAATATTAAAAGTTTTGTGGGAATTTGAAAATTCTGAAGTTAGTCAAAAGTAAAAGCAATGACTTTTTGATCAGCTTTTGGGTCTATGAATGGTTACTTTTCCATTTCCATGTTTTTTGATTTATTTGTACATTTATATTATTCAAAGAGGTTAGTCCAGATATGTACTTTAAAGTGAATCAGCAGTTTCTCCTGGAAAGTATCTCTCTCACTCCAACTTTCACAGCTCCAGCAAGACTAGGACCCAGCACCAGAAGTGTTCAGATTCTTCCACCTGACAGATTCTATATAATTTTCTTTACAGTCTCTTAAACATATGATTGTCCAGTGAGTAGATATACAGTACAAGATAAACCCCTGTTTGTGATCACGACTATACAGAACAGAATTAGCCAGACAGTTTGTACATCTATAGAACACACTATTGAACTTGACATTTGAACGGAAAATACAAAATCTTTTCTCGTGTTATGGAGACATCCCTCAGATAAAAATAATGATATGGTGGTGTCCTTTTCTTTTCTTCTTCTATTTTTTTCTTTACTTATTGCATGCGATAGAAAACACAACAAATAAAACAATGAACAGGAACAAGTGCGCTTCAGCAATATGGGTATGATGAATGTAAAATTCTAATAATCAGTTCACAGCTTTTTACTCTCTCCATCTTACACAGTGTCAGTTCTGCAATTCAGATTCGCTGAGTATCAAACATTTGTGGTTTTGTTATCTATCTATCTATCTATCTATCTATCTATCTATCTATCTATCTATCTATCTATCTATCTATCTATCTATAGCATTTACAATAAAACAGTAATATACTTGCTGAGGTATTCACAGAATACAGTGAATGGTTACTATTGAAGTACGGTCTCTCAATGTAAGAAGTATATGTGTTGTGTTTGCTGTGGTAGGCAGGTGAGAGTTCAAACTTTAAACTGATGATCATTTCCTTTCGGTAACACGTTGTACGCCATACTCTGGTGTTAAGCAGAAAAGGCTGCAACAATGGATGCATTGCTGACACTGACCTCTTGTCTCCTCTCTTTCAGATATTGTGATATAAAGTTTGTAGGGTAAGACAAAATGGTATACACCAGCCACTATTTTGAGCTTTCACCTGTCTAATGCTACTGGGTCAGTGCAAATGAAGGAGAGGCAACAAGGAGAGGAGAACAGTGTATTGTTGATATTTATGTATAATGTTGTCAGTGAGACCTGTTCTTCTTTGCTACACTCAGGTTGATACCCTATAAAATTTCTGCTCATTGTTTTATATAGATATGACTTTATATTCAGTACAAATATACATATGCAATTTCATTATAAGATATATTTTATTTTCAAGGAATATTCTTGAAGAATCATGAAGTGCAAAAGAGAGGTTGGTTCTTTGAAACCTTTCTAAATTAACCTCTTGTCAAACCGATTGAGGACCTAAAGCATTTTCACCGTCTGCACTCAATGGTATCTTTAAAACTGCGTTGAAATGCATCTTTTCCACTTCAAGTCAGCACAGCACAACTGGCCAGCAACTGGAAAAGCTCTAATCAGTCTAAACATACTAAATTTCAAGGTTGGGTTTAAATAAGTATGTGATTCTGGTGGGACATGGCCCAAGTCCATGTATATGTGGAGGGACTTAAAATTGCCCTACTTACAACCACCTCTAGTAGAGAAAGGCCACTGTGCGATTGTCCAAAATTAGCCTGTATCTTTGACAAATGGGCCCCATCTAGGCACAAGCCCTAGCTCCTTCTTGTTAGACACTCATATCCAAGACAAATCCATTTAGATCACTGGCAATGTGGTACAAATATCACTAAAACCTTTCACAGTGAAAGATTAATTATTCTTATAATACAAAGAAACCACAAAAATGTCGACAGAAACCAGGATCCAGGGGATGTTTCCATATAGGGTCATGCTACATGGTGAAATTTTATCATCATGTTCTGAGGCGCAGTTTTACAAAAATACATGCATCATGTTATCTTTTTGGATATAATTTATGTGAAGAAATATATGATTGGCTCTGTGTGATATACTCTTTATGCCAGGTCTGCAGATGGAAATATAATAGATACGTTGGTGCTGTGTTGAGATAATGTTGTTGGTAACTTCCACAAGAAACAACCCTTGCTTGTTGGCAGGAATATTAAGTATGGACTCTGGGAAGTCTGGCCACTGCTTTGGGCACCAAAAGTTGAAAGAATATTACATTTCATACGAATTTTAAATTTTCATGAGAAAGCAGTTCCTCAGCGACACACACACATCCACACCACTCAAAACACAAGAAGTAGAAATATCAGTGGATGATGTGCTTGTACATGCACGCGCACATTGTCCATTCTCCACAACATTTCTTTTCTTATCATAATTTACCAAACATTCTGGACTGATTTTTTTTTTAATTTAAAAAATCAAAATAGGTCTTAAGTTTTGCTCTTTTAACTATGAGGGAGCTATTCTTTTGATAATACAGTATTAAGGTATATTCTCAAAGTTTTCAAAGTCATACCTTTATGATTCAGTACCTCACAACACTGTCTGACACCCCTTAAATAGAATAGTTGATCCAAATACTGGGTGCATTTTAGCAACAGTCATATTTTGTGTGTTGCAGGCATTAGACGATTGGGATGATTGATGAGACACCTATCCAAGATTATAAAAGTAGGAGGGGCCATTTCTAATGTAGGACGCAGCCAAGAATAGAGAACATCTCTCATTGGGTGGTTTTTAGGAGGATCTGTCATCATGGGGGCTCCCATCTGAGTTCTCTGTCTCCCCTTCGGAAATGACTTGCATTGGGGCTGTGTAGAGGCGGCTGCGTGTACTGTAGCGACTGCTGTTGGCTACAGGGGGGATCCGAGAGCGGCCCTGTCGAGATGCAGCTGACATGGGCAGGGTTTTGGGGGTGAAACTCTCAGAGTTAGCCCTGGGAAATAGACCTGGTATCTGGATTGGTTCCAGGCCAGGAATTGGGGGCTCCTGGAGTGCAGAGGGTGGCTCCTCAGCCTGTCTAATTAGCCCTTCCTGAATGGACTCCCCAGGGGTTTTGGGGGTGATAGGGCTCTTCAGAATCTCTGTAGCAGACATGCGGTAGCTGGAATCAGACCTACTGCCTTTCTTCAGTAACAGGAGTTTGAACTCCTCATTGGACGTACTGGATTTCTTGGCGCTGCGGTAGATGGGCACAGGGGCTCGTTGTGAACCAGCAGCAGTGGCTAAGGTGGCTGGGATGTTGAGAGGTGGGGCTGGCGGGATAATGACAGTGGATACATTACCAGGGGTCGCTGGTGTTGTAGGACAGAGACGAGACTTAACATTCAAGTCTCCCGAATCTTTACGGCCCAAGACCTTTCTCTTGGATCTGAAAAAGGAAATCACAGTTTAGTCATAATTAAGATTTAGACAGATGGTAGACAGATAAATGGTTGACAAAATAATAAGTTAAGAATTTGAATCACCACTAAAAGACTGACAAATAAATAAATTGTACATAGACAATGCAGAGATTCAAACAGATTGACTGACGACAATGCAAAATTTATAGTACCTGTGTATCATGGCAAACAGATCCTCAGTTGTACGGGTCTTGTTGGGTGAAGTTATTAAAATGTCATCATCCACTTTGGTGTCATCCGTCAGAGGGGAGAGTGAATTGTCACTCGGCGTTGAATCTGCAGCAAACAATATCCCTATCACATTTCATCCGGTTGTCTGATCATTTAGTATACAATTGGTGGAATAACCATCCTTTAAACCTCTGTTTATGATTAAAGATTATTGCTAATGATTAACTAGCAGTTAAAGGAAATATGTTATTAGCTCAATTTTTGTAAATTAATACTAGCATGTAACTGTATTGTTTTCTGTATTCTTTACAAAAGAGTATGTTAGCTGAAATTGTTTTTTAAGCTTACCTTTACTGAAGTAGTCCTCAGTGTCAGGAGTGGTGGAGTCATCTTTACTCTCCTGTAGCTGCTGATGGGCACTTCTGGTAGCACCTGATGTCACTTCCTCCTCTTCTTCCTGCTCTTCTTGTCCTCCTTTCCTTGCATCGCTGATTAGGTAAGGATGCGATGTTTCCACTGTGTTACCAGGCACTTTGACTGGACTAGCCCAGGGCCCTGAGTCTAAGTGGGATCCCCCGGCAAACTCATATGCTGGGGGTGGAGGGTGGTCTGATCGCATGCCTCCTCTGGAACATGCAGCCCTCAGTGTTTCTTTCACTTGCTCTTCCTCCTCTTCCTCATCATCTTCATCATCATCATCATCTTGAGAGAATGAGCGCTCCCCCAAAACCCGAAACTCAGAGTGTGCATGAGAAGAGTGCGTGAGCCCTCTGAACTCTGTGTGTGAGTGGATATGTGTGTGTAGATCCACTGGCGAAGGGTGGGGAGCACGTGGCACAGGCCTATGCAGGGGTGAGCTGTCCTCAGAGTGTTCTGATGATGTGTCCATACGGGTTCTGAAGGCTGTCATGGCCCAGAAAGTTCCAGGTCCATAGCGGTCTTGTCTAAGTAACAGGCTTTCATAGGATGGAGGCCCATCAGGGTGGCGGCCAGGTGGGTGTGGTTGTGAGTGTTCAGGGGAGGAAGTGTGGTCCTGAGCAGGGGGTCTGGGAGGTGGTCTGCGGGGAGGAAGAGGCCTAGTGTTAATAGGAGGCGGAGCCAAAGTAGAACCACTAGGAGGACATTTGGGTCTAGTAGCAGTCTCAGCTCCATTTGTTGATTCCTGGTCTGTAGTGGTAACACTATCTGTAGATAGGCTGATGGAGTGGAGCTGCACTGAACGAAGAGCAGACGGAGTTATCGCCAATAGATTGGAGCTGGGAATTAAAGGAGCAGAGTTTGAACTCAGCACAGGGTTGATACTTGATGCCTCAGAGGCCAACAACTTTGTTCCAGTGGTTAAAACATTTGCAACTCTGTGTTTGCTATGGTGGAGTGTGTGCATGTGGTGTGTCCTGTTGGATAGTGTGTGTCTGACATAGCCCCCATGAAGAACATTGAGATCAAGTTGAGAAGGTGGAGGTGGGAAGTCTGGGTCTTTTTTATAGCCAGAGGAAATGGAAGCTCCATCTCTTGGGAAATGTTGCAGCGAAGAGAGAGAAGACTTCCTCTCGGGCACTTTGGGCTTTCTCTTGCCAGTTGAGGGTGACAGAGGTCCTGGGAAGAATGCTGCCGAAGATGAGGGCAAGGTTGATGTTGGAGTTTCTGATTGACTGGAATAGCCACTTGATGGTGAGGCTAGGCCAGCCAGCTTCTCAGGTGATCCAAGTTTGAAATCTCCAGGTGGGAGTGGTGGGCTAGTTGCCCTGGTTTCTGAAGCCTGGGCAAGGGCCTGGGTTTGGGCTTCTGTGGAGGAGGAAGAGCTGTCTGGTGACTTGATACACTCCATAACAGTCGTGCCTGTGGCTGTGCTGGAGTTGGACATGGATGCGTACTCACCATTGTTGGACTTCAGCTCAGTATTGTGAAGCCACAGGTCTGCATAGTCAGATTGCACAGCACCGTCATCCTTAAATGAGTGTGTATCTGCAGAGCTGAAGGACATGGGCTCTACTATGTCCACAGTTTCACCCAGCCCCATTCCCCATGTTCCCATTGGCTCTGCCACAAGACAAGATGTCTGTAATGGTTCTGGAGCACCTCCAAGCTCTAGATCCAGCTTCAAATCTGTGGAAGACAAGGTAAGTTCTTGTTCACTAACCATCTTTGGTTGATCCTGATCCGCCTGTGTGTCTGTTCCGACATCAACACTACAACTGTTGTCCCTAAGTGAGGAGGTGCGTTTGGGTGGTGGAGGTTTGACTTTTGGTTTCCTCAGTGGACGACTGGATCTTCCCAGGGTCATAGTGCCTGCTCTGAAGTCAGTTGAAGGCTGGGTGTAAACTCCATGGGATAGTGGTGCTGCCACAGTGTTGGATTGACCGCAAAGAGGCCCTGGATCTGCATAGTTATAGTATCCTCTGTAACTTTGATTACACTCCCCAAAATGCACAGAAGAGGAGTAAAAACCCTCTGTGTCGGATGGGTAATGCAAACCAGGGTCTTTTTCAGTGTTGCTGGTCTTGTTGTCACTGAAACAGGTTGGCTCTTCCAGACCTTGTTTGGAACTGTACTCCGGGGCTAACCCATGGTTCTGGCTTAGGTTGTGGGTCTGGTCAGAATCTTGGTCTGGATCATTCTGGTCTTGGTCTGGAGGATATGTCCATTCCCCTTCACTGGCTGTACTGACTCCTGCATCATCCAGCTGGTCTGTGGCTGAGGATGTGAATGAACTTGACCTGTGGCCCTGGCCCTGGGGCCTGAGGTCAGAGTGGTATGAAGGATCCAGGGAGAATCCTTCATCAATGGCATTGGGCACAGTGTTAAGTGACAGCTCTGAGTCGCAGTGGGATGAGCCTGTCAGTGGTGGAGAAGAGGGTGGGGGAATGGTTTCAGAGGTCTGAGAGGGGCAGGTGGAGCTGGAACCACTCCAGTTCCCGCTTGACGACTGGTGGTCCTCCTTGTGGTCCACATGGCTGCCCAGGACTCCTGTTGTAGATACAGAGTGAATAGGGCTGCTGAAAGTATCAGAACTTGATGAAATCTCACAGCTGCCCATGTCAGCCTTGCGGGGCAAGCGAGAACGACCCCTTTCCATCCAGCTATGCTCTGGGCTCCCTCCTCCTCCACCCCCTCTGTCTCTCTCTCCAGATCGTTGCAACCTCTTTAGGCTTCCAAGTTGCAATGGCTCAGGAGCTGCCTGGTCATCAGTGCTCTCTTCTTCATCCATCATCATCTTCATCCTTGGACTAGGACCAGGTGGAATAAAGTCCTCTGCTTCATATGGTGACAACTCTTCATCCTCGTCATCATCATCATAATTGTCATCGTCATCGTCGTCACTGTCCATTAAGCGTCCACCTTCTCGCGGAAGGCTACGAGATCGCAATCGTCCCCCGTGGGCTGCAGCACTAGTGTATGTGGAGTCTGACTGGTCACCAAGGGAAGAAATGTTGCCTGTTGAATGGGACAGAGAGGCAGGAATTCCCTGATGGCCACGTTGAGCTCTAATGCGTCGTCTGGAAGGAGCAGCTGTACCTGAAGAAGGGAGGACAGAGAAGAGAGTGGAAAGAGAGGTAGACATATTTTAATTCCCACTGATGTTGGCCATATGGCCTACCTCAGGTATTTTAATAGCAGGGTGCCATTTATGTACCTCTGTGATGAATGTAGTTTGAGGGTGACAATATGTTGATTTGATATTATTGGAGGCCTACACTTGGCTGTCCTGTTCAAGGACATGGAATGGCTAATAATAGGTTAGTCCTCTGAACATACTATAAGTATATCCAGACATAAAAATTATCATACAAAATCGTCATAGCAAAGACCGCAAAGTTAGACATTTTAATTTGTAGCTGGACTAAATTGAACAAACTCCTTATTTATAGTCCCTAGCACAATTATAGAGCCTGACAGACTAAAGGGAATAGGATAACCAGGCAGACACACTTGTCCATTCTAAGGAACTTACATGCTATAAGGAAATCATCTGTCTGGCAGCCAGAGTCACGAGTGTGATGAAGACGGCCACTGATTGAGAGGTCTTCCTGACACAGAGAGAGTTGGTGAGGATTGGCATGGACGATCACTGTGCGCTCTCGGGCTACTGGCGATTCGTCTGAGTCTGAATGCAAAGTGACAAAGCATGTTGAATATATGGTAAAAATCTTTTCATAAGTCATGGTTGGACGTTTTTTTTTCTAAATCTTATTTTGGTAGTTCTGGTTATTAATCCTACACGTAATGGTAATAGTTTACTCACTAGCTTGTAGAGATTTGTGCAATCTCAATTGTCACTTGCTTTGTAAAACTGCATGCACGTGTAACAGTCTATGGTGATTACAGATAAATAGATAAAGTTGAACCAAGAGAATTAATCAAAACAGTTTGGGTAACTGTCTTTATAGGGGCATTTTCTTGCCGTTACTAGGCAGTGAAAGATGACAGACGAGTGAGAGAAATAAAAAGGAACGACCTAGATTGGAATGAACCAGGGATGTTGTGGTTCATGGTCTGTGTCTCAACCCATAAGCCGTGGGGGCATCCCAGGTAACAGTTTTAATGGGCAACCTAGTATTTTTGTTTGCGTGTGAGTGTTGCACATGTAAACAAAACAGAACAATGTTTAGCTTCCACTAATGGACACATGGAATGTAATATCCCCAGATCTCAGCAATTAGAATTGTAAAATGTTGGTAAAATATCAATTCAACCAACCACAACAATTGCCAAACCTACAAAATAAAGCACCATGTAGACCACCATATAAAATAACCTACATTTTCTATCATGGAGCAGTATAACATACCCATGTCCTGTTGAACTCGTTTTGGTATTCCTGTAATAGTCTTCCTCCTCCTCAGCTTCCTTCTTCTCTGAAGAACTGACTGGGAATGGACGAGAGAGCAACGTGCACTTGCTTCCCTGTCAAATCCAACTCCTGAAATAACAACACAGAAATTATAAGCCATATAAATGTTTCCTTTTTGATTCTCACCAACTTTCCTCCTAATTAAAGCTGGAGTGCGGGACTTTTGTCTCCCCCCTTTGGCAGTGAGAGTAATCATTCACAAAACACTGTTGACACGTGCTTACAACACAGGCTCCGCCATATCCTACTAAGTCGCCACTGTTGTGGCTGTAAAACAGTGGATACATTGTTTTGTGCATCATACAAGCCCCCATGATGACTTATTTCACTATAAGAATTTGATCTATTTGGCCTTATAAAATTTGGAAAGCTAGTTGAGAGTTAACTGATTAATTAGCCAGCTTGACCTGCATAAGTTGAAATGCACTCATCTGATCAGTGAGGGAATGTTAAACCTAATACCAGATATACTGTGATTTACCTGGCGGTGATAGGCTTAATCGGCAATGTGTAAGTTCATTTAGCCAGGGCTCGAATATAATGGATGTTCAAACACCACACTCCAGGTTTAATTTTTCTTTTTTTCCTGTGTTCATCTTACCTGTGACGTTGATGGGGATGATACAGGAGGAAATCGCATGAGAATCAGCATTTGCCTTCTTATCTGATGGAGGGAGATTTTCCTTGGACCAGTTTGTCTGTTTATCCTGGGTTGAGGGGGCTTTGGGAGCTGAGGCCTTGGCTCTGTGGCCCCCTAAGACCTCACCACCATCACCTTCCCCTGTTGAGGTAGCCTGGAAGAAAGGCAAAGACCGCAGCAACGTTATATACATTAAGTACTGATTGAGTCCTAGGGTGTTAATACATAAGTTAATTAGCTGAACAGATCAAAAAGGAAATATTTAAACCGATGACATGACAACAATTGATGACTACTACTGTATATTATCATTTCTCTAACATCAGTATATGCTATTACATTAAACTGAACTAATTTGAGGACAAACAAGAAGTTAATACAACACAAATGCTTGATACCTTTCTATTCCATGGAATGAAGATGCAACCTTCAATAGGATAAAGTAAGTGAAAGCACTCAAACTATAAACACAAAGTACGACAAAAGAAAAACAAAAGAACAGATGACATGACGTGAGTAAAAACAAAAAAAGGAAAGTCAAAAGGTGAAGGTTGAATGAAACAGACATTTTTTTCTTCCTTTCTCCAGTGACGGACCCAAAAAATCTTTACATCTTATACAGTATACTTATGTCAATAATTATATTCTATACTTTTATGTGTTGATACTTTTATCAAAAATCCGTCCTTATTTAACTTTTCTTTCAATATCTACCACAAGAAATATATGTTTAATTTGGTTGTATGTGTTTGGTATACAGTGGTTGACAGTTCATCATTCAAGCATATTTCTTACCTTTCTTTGGATCGTCTGAATATCTGCTTCTCTTCCTGGCCTCTCCTGTTGCAGCAGGAAAGCACACATAAACAAATATTTTTGAGTGTGCAAAGTCACTAACTCAACAAGTGGTTTAGTGAAGATTTGTACAAATATTTGAACATGTCAGTTAATTTTCTTACTTTTCTCTGTATGGTCTGGATCTCTGTTTCTCGTACTGTCCTCTCCTTCATGTTTAAGGTTAGGGTTAGAAAGAAAGAAAGAAAGAAGTAAAGGTTTAGTTAACGTGACCAAGATTAACTCTAAACAGAGCATCCCTTATCTATATAATAATAGGTACAAATAGTACCACATAAAAGAAAACAATCTAAATAGAAATGTTTTCATTTCATCTGTTTGATGTTAGATGAAACCCCAGACACATTGCAGTAACTGTGCACACAAACAGGCACCAATAATACGAATCATACAGCTGTGTTAGACATTAGTAGACATGAACACACAGACAAAGTTCTGTTTTACCTTCCTGGGCTGATAGTCTAACTCTCGTTCCCTCTCTGCTCTCTCTTGCTGCATGGCAACATCAAAATGAAATATTCTGTCAGTTTGTTACAAAACATGTAGAATCAAAAGTATCAAAAAGCACAAAAAATATAAAATGAGAAAAATATGATCAAGAAAAATTGGGTTTTCTAATATTCTACTTAATGTGAACTTTAATTTCTTCCTCTCTTTTCCGTACCTCACTTAATCTGGAAAAGAAAAACTGTCCAGTTTTTCAGTAATGACTGTGTTTCAAGTTTGTTTGATTGAGAGACATATTAGAATTTGCACTTGTCCAAAGTGCGCTTCACTTACCGCTCGTGCCAGGCGACTCCTCTGTTGCCGACGGATGGTGTGTGGTGAGGGGAATGTGGGCATGGGGGGCGCCACTGAGATAGAGATGGTCACCCTGTTCCTCTCCCGACTCGTGGAACGTTGGCTTTGTTGTTCGTCTGTGAAACACAAACATGAGCATGTACATGAAAACATAAACACAGAAATACTGTATGTGCTCAACACAGTACAACTGCGCAGGCTGTATCAGCCTTTCTCACCTCGGTGCAGGGCTCTTAGACTGAGCTGAGCATTTCTGTGCAGCTCCTCCAGACATGGTGGTCGGGTACAAGGATGAAACACGTTGTGATGCTGGTGCCATGGAGCCTGATAGTGAACTGACAGCTTGCTCTCTATATCCAGATTTGACACCGCTAAAATGAGAGAGAAGAGATACATATAACATGTTGAAGGGAATTTACAAACAGTATTTTTTCTGTGTGATTTTTTACATTTTAATGCATCTTATACTGATGGGTATTTTTGGTTTCATGCATCAAACTTTCCCCTGTGTCTAAATAGACTGCTTTTTTGTTTTTGTCTGATGAAGACCTTGGTGTTAAAAATTCTGCATCAGCAAACTAAATACTGATACTCTAAAATGCTGATATTTTTCTGGCACCTGATCCCAACTTGGGAGTGGTGTACACACTCAAATCAAAGAAACATAAGAACATAGCCCTACGGATGCATGGCCATATAATCATATAACAGACTATGGGGCCTTGGTAGGCTGAATGTCAGTTAGTCTGAGGTAATGGGATTAAAAGCAAATTTCTATTGTGCAGAATGTGATTGCCTTAATACTACATTTTAACACAGGAACCCTACAAGGGCCTCAAGATTAAACAACAACACTATCTATCTTGAGGCCCTCAGTTGTTATTGTGCTATAGTGATACATATTCCGAAACAAAATGCAATTAATCAAATTATGATAAACCACTGATGTAGAATCTGAAGGGGCCCCTGGGTGTGTGGGACTCTGATGCAGTTGCCTGAGATGTCCAGTTACTAATCCAGCCTTGTTTAGGCCAAGATATAATGCTATTTAATTTTAAAAAAATTAAAAAAGTATAAATAAGATTGAAAAAAAACAAAGTTAGTTATTGTTGCTTGAAGAAATTGTTCTTGAAATAGGACGTTTGTTTAGTAACAACACAAATGATGCTCAAACCTCAGTGCCTGTTCCACCAACACCAGAAAGTAAGTAGAACAGAGAGAAACCCTTAATAACCACATATCCAGGCCAGGCTTTACAATTTTCCACCAACAGGTAGATGTCTCACACTAAAGCCAGTCAACACATGAAGATACACAAAACAAAGGACTATAAGGGACACAATAACTATATGCAAAAATGTTTTTATATGAAAAATATGACAATACTCAGTCTTTTTTTATTGTATATGGACACATGAGACAATGCTGTTTCTTGCCAGCAGGTGGTAGCTAAACCCACCTCACTGACTGTGCATATACCAGCAGACCACTGTAAATTTCTTACACTCCTCCATGTTTATTTCCACTGCAATTTCTTTTAACAGAGTGATCAGAAAACACAACTCATTTTCAGAGATTAAAACGGTTGATTTTCAGATGAGGAGCGTGAGAGAATGGCTGTGATTATCCATCTCTCTTATCTGCTCTCGGAGCCCCTTTAGCTTTATGAATCCTATTTCCCTCTTTTAACTTGGAATTCAAAAAGCAATTGTGTCCTTGAAAACCACACTGTACATCAATAGCCAGGCAACCCTTCGCTGCTCATCAAGGCTCATATTTGCCTGCGATTAATTCAGCAAGCTCAGCAGCATTCAGCCCATTTAAACTACTGGGTTAAAGAAGCATATAGGGCCAGCTTATTCACACTATATAAACAATTACACAGCCCCCCCCCCTCACGCACAGTTACCTTCAAAGTAATTTTCATGTTGCGCATATCAAATCTTGTGTCTTTAACATTCATGAAAATAATGACTATTAAATACTCGATAGGAAACTATACAACAAAAAGAAAAACTTGGCAAGTACAGTGATTGTATTCAACAGTATAGACACAAAAGGGACAGAAATATTAAGATAAATTGAAATGTGTTCAAGAGAAATGTGTATGTGTATGGGGTTAGTGTACTTTGAAAGCTGAAATGAAAGGATAATATGTAAAGTCTGGTAGATCCTTGTGTTAGCTGAAAAGAGCTTGTCTACTCATTGAAATGACCTACTAAAAGCATGCTATTATACTATTTTAGTCCTGGTTGTGAGTGGTAATTACCATCAATAGAGCCAAGAAAGAGGTACAGAGTAGTAGAATATTGGAACCAGGCGGCAAAATAGTGTTTCTTTGAAAATAGTCTTTATAAAGTGCTGACCTAGTTGCTGTGATACAGTTAATTTCGTGGATTTGTTACTGTTATTTTACTCCCTGTTGCCTTTTCCCCTGAGTTTTCCTGTCATCGTCCCTTCTTTCTCTTTTGTACTTATTTTTTTCTTTCCCTCTGGCTGCTGCTATGAAGGTGTTACTCTCATCATAATCATTATAACATGATTATGAGAAAAAGCAGTACTCGGCAACATGTCCGGTGCTGCCTTACTCTGTATGTGATCAAACAAGAGTAACGGTCAACATTGAATGATTTTGCTAGCAACTCTTTGAGGCTGTACTTAGACACAACGATGCTCCGAGCTAAATGTTAACATTATCATGCTAACCACATCCACAAGTCTAACATGCTTACACTGATAATGCTAATGCTAAAGCCGATGCTAAGCATGTGTAATATTTCCCATAATTGCCATCTTAGTTTTGCATATTTGTTTACGTTTGCTAATTAGCACTTAACACAAAGCAAAGCTGACACCCAAGCGGATCTTTTTTGGATATTTAGTCATAAACCAAAGTATTGAACAAATTAAAATTTTGACCTGAAAATAGTGCTAAATGAAAGGTGAAGGGATCATCAAAGTAATTACAATTCCTCCGAAGGCGGACTTGAATGTGTGTACCAAATTTGACTATAGTAATCCAGACATTGCACTTACACTTACAAATGTGGCAACTCACATAGGCCTAAAAATACTTTGCAAAACATGAACAATGCACTGCTGGATTCAATGGTAATCAAATTATCTCACAAGAAATCCACAGGGAATACAAGTAATTTCCCCAAATAATTCTAAAAGCCAGTGATCAGTAGCATAACAAAAGCTAAGTGGTCTGTTTTGCTGTTTAAAACAGACTCCAGCTGTCCTACCTGCATTGTCCTGCTCCCACCTTGCTCTTGCTGCCTTGCTCCTTTTCTTCCTCATCTGCATTCGATTGTAATCAAGCTTATGCTGGGAGTTTCCCATTGCTAACATCAAGGACTAAGCAAAATATATGGAGCACACATATACACCTATCTAATGCACTCTCCTTCTTACTATATTCCTCCATCTCTGTTTCCCCTCATCCTGAAATCTGCAGGTGCAATGTCAGCAACTTGCAGTGTCATCATCAGGACTTGCATGCCAACAGCGGGAGGAGAGGAGAGGAGGGGAGGGGAGAGGAGAGGAGAGGAGAGGAGGTATGTGATAAAGAAATACAGTGCAGTATGGAAAAGAGATTAATGCAGGCAATTCACAGGACCCAAGCATTAACACAACACAAAAGTGATGCAAGTGCTCAAACTTTTGTGTATGAACTCTAATGCTATTTGGACTTTGCTGGGAAGTCTGAATAAGGGCTGGATATATGAATATATATGAGTATATTGTGCCCTGTGAATAATCTTAAAAGGTGAAAAGGAGGTGTTTAAATGTGCCACTAAATAGAAGTGCTTGTCCAAAGGTCAGATGGTGTCGGAAACTTCCACCACATCTTTCAAACCTTTCAGATGTTGGAAATTAGGCAACTGTGCCTTGCAATTTCTGTAACTTTCCAAAACTGACAATCCAACATTTACATGCACTTCATGCAGCGATTGGCCGGGCGTGATGGAAGTGTTTTTTTCATTCTTCATTCTTTACACAACTATTTGCAAGTACAACCAAGTGCAACACTCTGAATCCCTTCCAGGAGAGACTATATGGAAGTGTATGCCATTATATCCAAATGGCATCTTGCCCCTGTCTATTATGGCCTGCCTGTCATCCCATGGTTTCCGCTATGTACATTTTGTCCGGGCGGGCCACCACGGCTTAATTATTGCCGTCACGCCTTCAGAATTGCGGCAGGCGCGTGGAGCACAGTATGTATTTGGATACATTGTAAATAATTTCTCCACTCCCCTAAACTCTTTCCGTCAGGGCAGCGCACGCTCCGACTGGCGTTTTCACTGCTGCTCTGACAGCCCAGTAGTCTGGGCTGTGGACAGCACCGCCTAACCTGCGCGTGTTGTGTGTTTCATCAGCTGATGAGCGCCAACAGCACCACTGAGGTAAATGTGAAAGTTCCAATGGAGGGAAATAACTTCCAGTTGATCGTAAATTTGGCAAATTTCATTCACTTTTAGAGTTGGATAATAATATTTGCAACCATGAATTTCATTTTAAATCCAAAAATATGTCTTATAAGAATATGTCTTATAGACAGTTATTATTTACGCCCTACTTTAGCCTAGTTTATGGTTTGGGGGGTCTTAAAACTGAAACTTGAATGATGATTGGTCACTTAGCCAAGGTTTACTTGTAAAAGGCCAATGCCAGATGTAGGCTATGCATCTGAATTAATTTAGGTATTGCCCATCTCCAAAAGGCCACCTCAAAAAATTTCATCCACCTTTGTGTGTGGCTGCTGGGAGCACCCTATGAACACTTTTGCCTACTTATGTGGTCGGACAACACATTGTATAAACGGGTTCTTATCTATACCCTGAGTGTAAGGGCTTGAGGGTGTGCTTAGACCATAGTGAAGTCACACTACTCAGCCTGCCTGGGACCCAAAGCTACCCTAAGTACTGCATGCTGGAGCTCATTCTCGATCCATTTCAGACCATGTTGTGGTCTCTCAGTGGCAATCAGTCTGACTCAGTAGCAACTCTAAGAACCTCTGCTTTGAACTGCTGCTTTTTTGTGCTGAGATGAACCAGTGGAAGTGTTTTTTCCAACTTTTAGGGTCCCACCTCACTGAAGGTAGTTTATACATTATCAACTGGCATGAGGACCTACTGTATCCCTACAGTGGAGTTCAGTTCTTTCTTAGAAACTAAGAAATTTAAGAAAAAATATAATATAATATATAATAATATAATAATAATAATTTTGATTATTTTGTGCTCTCAGAATTATGGTTTGAGGGGTCAATAACAGACCACACAAAGCCAGTGAACAATTCCAGCTCCTTTACAGATGTGCAGATGAGGACACACTATCGTGTCAAAAAAACAAAAAGCAGTGCCAACGACCTATAAAAACATTACAACCAGGCACAATCATTCATGACATTTTGAGAACACTAACTCTCCACATGTCACTGCCTTAATAGTGCTATCTTTCTGCAATAGCTATATGATTTCTCTCTCTGGTCCAGATGTGAGTGAATGTAAGTCATTAGTAGAGAATGTATTAGGCTGTATCTGGGTCAGGCAGCACACTCCCTATGGCAGTAGCTGCAGAATCTTGTCATAGTAGACAGCTGTTATATAAGAAACACTAGCTGGCCATTTCTGCAGAGGAAAAACGGTATACCGTTAGTGGACCTACAATGGCTCAGCTGTCAGAGCACACATTACCTCATCTCATCAACAGTAGTGAAATTATTTTTTCAAATGATAGCAGCATTTAAACTGCAGCAACCTTTGCAGTAATGACACTTAATAATTTGGAGAAATAATTGTTATTTAAGTACTCCCTTCTGGCTGAGCATATCCCATATACTGGAATACAAATGCTGGAAAGTTACATATTCAGCAAAGCTGCTGTCAAGCTTAATATCCACCTGTGCTTTTACCCTTTACCCATACAGCCCCCCCTTAAGTAGCTGTAACGTTGTTAAAATTACCTTAGACTGCACTGTCTGACAGAATCACATATATTTTCTGGATCAGCTTGCTCCAGTGCTCCTTTGAAGCAATATGATGTTTACATTGAGTGAAATATTAAAACCCAGGACTCCATGTTTTTGTAATGGCTGCATGATTCCAGCAAATGGAAACATTCTAGATATCTGTGCATCAATTTATGCAAAATTCCCTTACATTTAGCCTGATCCTTTTGATATTGTTTTTATCACACATAGTCAAAACAACAATCTCTTGTCCACAACATTGGAGTATGCAAATACTTAATTAGCTCAACTAAATATGTCAAAATTGTACCTTATTTGAAATATATTGCCTGGCTATCCAGTGAAATGTAGTGTAACATCTATTGATATTTAGTACAAAGTGATCCACACAGCCAGACAGAATGGTAAATGTGTTTCCCGTTGTGATCATTTGATGCCACAACATTACCTCAGAACAACTTATCCCACTGATATTATAGTCACATATTGACTGATCAAAAGTTTAACCCCCCCCCCAGCATAAATAGTACTAATAAATGCCACATACTAAACAGGTTATGAAATAAAAGATTTTAAGAAACATACTCATTTTACAAAGGGTACCTTTGGATCGCACAGGGACACAGCCTAGCCCTAGACAAGCCAAAGCCATGGTTAGCAGCTGTCCGCTCTTTCTTCTTCTCTGCCTCTTTTTTGTCTTTCTCTGTCGCGCCTCCCTGTCTCTTGCAGGCTCCTTGTCATCTATCTACCAGTAACTCCACTTTGTTTACTCCTGCAGATTCAGAACCTTTCTAAAACATTCCTGTGCAAGACCAACATCCAGACTAGCAACATCTGCAGACACAGACCCTCCCCCTCCTCACCCACCCACCTGCTGTCCCTGCTTTCTCCTCCCTTCAGCTGGCCCAACGCTTCACGGATAATAAATGTTTCCTCTTTGTGCATAGTATAAGAGCAGAATTTACTTTGGCCTTGCTGAGAGCTACATTGCATCACATGACACACCTATGCTTCATCACAATCTCAAACACTTCACTGTCCCTTCTCTGTTGTCCCTATGAATCCCCCCCATTTGCCAGTGTCTGATGGTAGGATCCTGCCTTGGCATGGCCTGTCCCTGACCGTAATCTCTCTATGATGCAGTAATATGTGAAAGGAGGGGGGGTTCAGTCACAAAGTATTAATGTATTAATCCACCACATGCTGGGAATATGTATCACATGCTCAATCCTTCTATTGCTGCCACCAAAGAGTGATGATCTAAGAGTACATGAGTGAGTGAGTGTGTGTATATGATATGACTTTGTGTTGATGTAAAAGCATTATTTTATTTCTTAAATAGCTGATAAACATTACAACAATGAGGCAGAAAAGGCTGTCATTTGAAATTAGAAAGCAAATTAATCTCAATATCCTTCACAGTTTTCATTAAAGATGTTATGGTTTTGTCTACACCAATTGTGAAGCGTCAACATCCCCATGTGGTTGAAAATTAAACACATGACAAACACACAAATAGATAGAGACAGAGAGAGTGTATGAGCACCCTGCACGGTAATCTGCTGTAATCTGGAGCTCTGGCAGTTCACTGATTTTGGAGTAGAGCTGGTGGAGCTGGCAGTCAGCTCGAGGAGCTTTCAGCCCCCCGCCGTGGCCGGGAACGACACAGACACACCAAAAATATCTGCACAGACATGCAAACCCACCACGTGTCTGCACACGATCCAGTGCAGTGGTTAACATCAGGACAGAGGAGAACATGGTTGGGAATATTAAATGTCCGGATGTTCCTTTAGCTTGCCTTAGTTATTTACAGCAAACAGGATTGCTGGGAGGCTTTTAATAGCTTATATAATAACCCTTGGGTTATTTATCAATTGTGGTATTGAGTGATCTATGAAACATCAGGGCAGGATCACAGACCTTTCAACCGCATATGAACTTCATCGTAACCTGAGCTTCTTGGATAGGGCCTTAAAGACTTGCCCTGCCTCAGGAGTTTAGGCTGAATCACTTAATCAGTATTATCTTTTAAGTCACTTAAAAAGCACTTTAACAGACTTGTTTTATGTAAGGACCATTCTTTATTGTCTTTAAACATTTCACTCTGATGTGTCTGGCTTTTCTGTGTGTGAACTGAAGTCTAAAACTATGTTGATAATAAATAAATACCTCATTTTCTGTCACCTTTTGTTCCGCTTCTGTCAGCTCTTTCTTTCTCAATGTCTATATTTGTCTCTATATGTTTGTCTCTGCCCACCCTCCTCACAGAATGAATAAATCATACTACCCCTACTCCCTTTACCCCATTCCTATTTCCAGCTGCACACCTGCACTATTGTTCAGTCTCCCTCCTCCTCTCAACCCCTCTGACCTGCACTACATTAATGTTGTAGTGTGTGTGTGTGTGTGTGTGTGTGTGTGTGTGTGTGTGTGTGTGTGTGTGTGTGTGTGTGTGTGTGTGTGTGTGTGTGTGTACACTTTGAAACACAGTAATTTCTGTATGGGTTTACAGCTGTTCTGTATTGGCTAGAAGAGGTGAGTCACAGTGACCAACAGTCCAACCAAAAGTTTTATTTATAGCATCCAGTACGTCACTGTGATCCCGACAAGCCAGAGAAAATATCAACAACATAACGGCAGGTTAAATGTTCAAGGGATTATTTCCTGGCTCTGCACACGCTGTTTACCCCCCTCAGCTGAAGGTGCTCCTGTACTGCCCCTTAGTGGCACAGCATGAACACTACACAGTGTCAGCGATAGAAATAGAAATAGAAATGCTGGGAGGATTTGTGAGGGCTGCCATATGTTTATCATATGGTTTCTATATGTTTAGCGTGAAAGATTTATCAAAGGGATGATCCAACTGAAAAACAAGCAAACCAAAGTGTTCATACTATGGTAAACATCTTAATGGAGAAAATAAGGTCACTATTCTGTGGAACAACAATAACAACATTTTCTTAACCAACGGTTGGGAGCCACTGTATAGTCACTGCATCCATTGTATTTTGTGTCAAAGGAATATTTTGCCATTTCAGGAAAATAAAGTTATTTGCTTCTATTTCAAAATTTAGATGAGGCGATCAATATCACTCATCTCTAAAGCTCACTAATTAAAATGATGTATCTCATTTATTCAATACATATACAAACAGTGAAGTAAAAACTTAAATTTGCTATGTGCTCTAATTATTTTGATAGGTGCTGGCAGGCAGATTTTGTGACTTTGGACAGAGACAGGTTGGCTGTTCCCCTGCTTCCAGTCTTTATCCTGATCTAATACTATCCTGGCTCTAGCCCCACATTTATAGAAATAGTCTGACATTTTGGAAAATACACTCAGAGTTACAGTTAGATGAGAAGATCAATACCATCCTAATGTGTGTATTGTAAAGATGAATCTTCTGAAGTCTGCCTCTCAACTCCTCTTAAGCTCACTAATTAAGGCACATATTATATCTTGTTAGTATAATCCGTATAAATAAGAAGTGTGAAAACAACATGTTTGGATTTAGGGGGGTTATGTGATGGACTATTTCATGGCTGGGTGCAGTGACTTCCTGGCAACCACAAGGTGACAAAAGGAAGTTACTCTTGGAAGTTTCTGTGCTTGGCTATAAAATAGTCCATAAAGGTGTTGTTTTTACACTTATTTATTCATTTATTTTTTGTATAGATTAATTTATCTGAACATAACTAATTAATTTTTAGTAATGTGTTAATAAAGGAGGTTTTAGTTTACTAATTCGTTTCCAGGAGGTGTTATATATGTTGTACAGAAATAGCAATTGTCAAAATTACAATGCAGAAAAGAAAAATATTCGGTGTAATTGGTTACCAACTATATAAAGCCTGTTAACTTAAGTCTTTAACCTCAATAACTTTTTTTTTGTTTTTGTGACGTGAAATATAAACACACGCATGAAGAGAAAAAAGAGCAAACCAAACCAAAACAGTATGAAAAAAGAAAAAGACTTTGCAGCTATCTGAATATAGAATGTTTAAAACCTTTATATTTAAAACATCAATGTAATGCACATAAACATTAACAAAACAAGTAAAGATCCCACAAATATGTTTCTGTGTCAGCGGCCACATGGTTGCTGAGAAAAGCAGCAGCATGAGATCAATGTTTTATCATCTTATATTGTTGTAGGGCCTCCTCTCCTCTCTCAACCTTTTTGAGGCTTCTCTGTTTCCCCATTCCTCATCAATATTGCAGCATTGTTCCTAAAGAGGCAGTAATCAGGGAAGGAAATATGGAGAGAATAATATAGTAGTGTAAACTAGAGGGAAAATCATTCTATTCTGCACTATTCTGTTTGGTCAGTAGTCATTTTTGTACCTTTTGGTTGAACAGAGTATTTAGTTTGAATGCATGCAGACAAATTAGCATGAATTTGCAAATGTGTGCATACACTTACAATACACACACACAGACGCAGTTTTTGAGGTATCAAATGGGCCACCTGGGATCTTTGGGTTTGAATTAAATAGTTATGCCTGGTAAGTGACACACTTTACGCTTGTTTGCTTGCATAAGTTACTTAGCATGAATTTTCGTGAATAATAACTGATGACTAGAATAACAACTACAAATAAATCCTAGCCGGTTTATTGTAATGTTATTGGGTTTGGGACTCTGTATCGTAGCATCTAGTGTGGCGTTTAGCTTCTGTTTTTCATCAGCTCTAGGAACGGCTATGTTTGTAGGTTAGTTGGTCTGTCACTTTTGTCTGACTAAAATATCAATAATT
This sequence comes from Scomber scombrus, assembly GCF_963691925.1. Taxonomy (NCBI): domain Eukaryota; kingdom Metazoa; phylum Chordata; class Actinopteri; order Scombriformes; family Scombridae; genus Scomber; species Scomber scombrus. The sequence goes on along the minus strand of NC_084970.1, from coordinate 26,899,765 downwards.
ATTAGTATATATCTATGTGAGATGTCTCAATTATTGGATGGATTGCCCTGAAACTTTATAAAAACTTTGGTGGTCCACTGACTTTTCCTCCAGCACCTGAGCCTGACATTTTTGTGTTTTAGTGAAATATCTCAGCAACTGTGGGATAGATTGTCATGAACTTTGGTACAGACATTCATGTCCTCCTTAGGATAAATACTAATAACCCAAAAACTATGTCTAAACTAAGTCCTGAGTAATATTATGTTTTTTTGATTAAGTTGTTAGATTTGATTGTTTTTTTGGAAGTGTTTCTATACAGTAAGAGGCTCAATTGTGTTTAAGAGCGGCGAAGAGATTGGTATGTGAAGAGGTTAGCTCGGAGCTTCAGGCTCAGCTGCTTTTACAAGCGCTGCGTATCTTTTTTGTTTAAGTTAAACAGTTGAACTTTAACTGCCTTGTCTAAGAGGATTGTTTTTGGACTATAAGTTATTGGAATAAAGATTTCATTGAGGAGAAACACACAGTATTTTGTATATTCATGGCATTTTTAAGATAAAAAAAAGATAAATCGCTAATTGATAGTTAATTTTCCTGATGATCGATCAAGAAAATGCAATCAAATGCCCATCCCTAAAAGGGACTCTACTCTGAATCATGGTTCCTTTTGGCGAGTGGCCCCACAAAACTTAATAATACCTACAAATTAACCAGAATAACAGGGCTTTCCCAATTTTTATTCCATTTGAGGAGGCAGAGAGCTTTTCAATATTTCTCCTGTAAAAATATCAGACAAATGAGATATGATGATATTTGTACGATTGAAATATATTTAGTTTTTCTATTCTACACGTCATCCACAATCTTACACGTACAGTATAATTATATTGATCACAGATACAGAACCTAATAAAACCTAAAGTCCAGCAGAGTTTCAGTTAAAAGATATGTCTGGTGATATTCTGCATTTATCTTAATTGATATTGAATCCCATGAAAAGGCTAAAACAATTCATCATACAAACAAGTATTGTCTGTGTCAAAGCCTGATACAGTATAACTTATTCTTCTGTGCCAAAGACCTACATTGTTGTCTGTCCCAAAATATTAAACACTCACAAATGATCTACACCATTTCACTAGGTGACATGTTCCTTCACTGTGATGAACATGGGCAATGTAGTTTATTTTGAGACAATCCTAAATACACCACCCTGCTGACGTAAATGCTCATTAGTGTGTATTAATCCACAGCTGAAAACAGTCCCCAACAAATGCAGTATTTACTGCTATTTGTGTAGGATTTGCTAAAAACTACAATACCCAGATGTTTAGGAAATGACTGCGCCTTCAGTAAGCCATCAGCAAGTTGCTTAACATTTAGGTTTTCATTAGGAAGGATAGGAAAGTGGGAATGAATTTAGAAAAGAATTAATGGATTGTTGGTTTTGGTCTTTTATTGGATTTGACAGAATACATCTTCTCCTTAAAACTCACAAACAAAATAGTTCTCAACAAGTCAGTATTTTCTACAGTAGTTTCATTTACTGACTACAGTAGGTGCCTTGTTTTCATCTCCCTCTAAGCACAACTTCTGATACTACCTCAGTGTAGACGAGCGGCAGGAGGGTGGGAATAAATGGCATGAACATGCCAGGAATGCTGGTGCCAGTGTGTGAATGTGTGTTTTCATATTTTTTTCTATGTGTGCTTGTCAAAGAGACTTCAGCCAGCATTTTTCTACTACTGTGTGTGTGTGTGTGTGTGTGTGTGTGTGTGTGTGTGTGTGTGTGTGTGTGTGTGTGTGTGTGTGTGTGTGTGTGTGTGTGTGTGTGTGTGTGTGGGTGCGTGTGCGTCTGTGTTTGTGAATGCCTCAGCCATGTTGGTGAAATGGCACAAGACAAGCCATCGCCCATGTTATTTTTAACTGCGTGTCTCCATGGAAACCAGCACATATGCAGGGAGGGGGTGATCTCCTGCTGTGTTTGTGCTGAGGAAGACTCCAACCCCTGGTCATAGTGTGAATGGGTGTGTGTGTGTGTGTGTGAGTTCTCTGAGTGAGTGCTTACAGGAACGTGTGTGTGTGTGTGTGTGTGTGTGTGTGTGTGTGTGTGTGTGTGTGTGTGTGTGTGTGTGTGTGTGTGTGTGTGTGTGTGTGTGTGTGTGTGTGTGTGTGTGTGTGTGTGTGTGTGTGGAGTCTTGCTGGGAGTCTTGTTGGGAGAATTGTTTTTAGGTGGAAATTAAAAGAATATATTTTTACATTAGTATGTTACCGTTTCACTGCTTTGTGTGTGTCTATATGTAGCAATGTCACATCTGAAAGCATGAGAGACAGAGATTCAGTGATACAGAGAAAGGGAAAGGAAGGGAGGGAAGAGAGCCTTTGAGGCAACTCGGGAAACACCAACATGCTGTACCTGATGACACAGGAGGTGGTGGGGGTGGGGGGGTCTGTTACCTGTTACCTGTTACCTGAACCTGAAATAACCAAAGGTGGGCTCTGGGTTCACCAAACACATCATCATCTAAATGTCATCTGCCTTGTGTTTCATATGCAGGTGAGCTCTGACTAAGCTTCACTTTATAAACTGTGGATTATTGATCTGCTTTTCTCTGCTTTCCTTTAAAAAAAAAAAAACACGTAATACCGCTATTATCTAATGTATAGTGAAAAGGTGGATAATTCCACTCTAACAGGAATAAGAAAATACACCAAATGCAGTTATTTTGGTACTGCGTGCTTGGCATGATCAATACTGACTCTTCATTATTTATAATCAATGGATCAATAAATCTACAGGGACTAAGATGTTCCTCTGTTGTTTGGTTGGGGGAGGTTTTTATGTGCGATGAGGACATTCTTCTATATGTCTAGCTTTAGAAACCATCTGAGAGTTATCAACTGAGTGAACATAGTCGTTTCTATGGAAACAACTTAAAGATTAAAGCTGTGAAGAGCGAGAGCTGTGCCAGAGTGATTCCCATAATGCCTTGTGCCTGGGGATCTCAGTAAAGAGAGAAAAGAGAGAGACAGAGTGGGACACATTGGCAGAGGAGGGAGTGTGTGAATATGTGTGTGTGCTTGTCAGCTCTAGAGGTGCTGTGCTACAAATCCCCGCTCTATTGTGACAGCTCACATGACCGAAGATACCAAACTCAGCATCCGCGCACAAACACACACAAATGTATGTGCACATGCTGAAACTTATTTTTGTTGCAGAGGAAGACATGGCACTGACGTTCATTCCCTGGAGACTTACTCTAACCGTAAACAGTTAGGTTACACTTAACCCTTATCCTTAACCATAACCACTGTATCTTTGAACCCAACCCTTTGCTTAACCTTAACCCTAATGTTAGACACAACACTTAAATTTACCAGCTTTTTGTCTTCAAACAGGTGATGAGTCCTCATATTGTGACTGTATGAACATGTTTCTCACCAGAATGTGAGTTATACAAATCTTTGTTCTATTGTGAGAGCTTTTATAACCTTAGACACAAATATATGCGCTAATGCACACACACCTAGTTCACTTGTTTGTGTCACTTAGGAGGACATGGCCTTGACTAATATTACTACCCTCAAGATTTATTCTAACCTTTTCAATAACCCCTACATGCCTAACCCATACCCTTAGCCCAACTGTAAGTAACAAGAACAAGCCCCCTAAAATGGAATGCTTTACCTTTTGGGGACCCAAAAAAACATATTTTTGTCCCCAAAATGTGAGTAATACAGGTTCCTATCTATTGTGACAGCTCATATGATCACAGACACTACACTCAGTATGCACACAGAGACACATGAATATGAATATCTTCACAGGCACAAATATTTACACACACACACACACACACACACACATACACAGAGATATAGTATACTACATGACTAACCCTAAAATTGAATGGTTTACACTGTGAGTACCAGCTATTTGTCCCGGGATGGGACACAAATCCCTATAATGTGACTGTGTAAAACACATTTTTGCCCCCAAAATGTAATATAATACAAAAACACATGCACACAGACACACACACACAGTCTCACACACCTTCATGAGCATCACTGTTTCTAATTGGAGCCTTTTCCTCACTCTCACTCTTGTCTCCTTTCTATCTCCTTCCAATCACCTATTTGCATCTTTTCCTCTTTTGGATTTAATGTATGTGCCTCCTCCCCATGTCCTCCTCTTTCTCCCTCTTTCTCCCGCTCCCGCTCCCTCTCTCGCTCTCCTCCCCTCCCCCTCCCCCTGGGTGATGCCAGTGCTGTTGTCAGGCTGGAGCTGAAAGCAGCCAATCGCGTGGCTCTGTGCTGAGGAGCTCTGGGGTGATGTTAGGCAGTTTCATGCTCATACGATGAGCTTTGCCAAATGTAGGTCATGCCCCCCCCCTCTCTCTTTTCCTCTATCTCTCTCTCTCTCTCTCTCTCTCTCTCACTTTTCCAGACACACATACATGCACATAAACCTCTTCACCCCTTCAGAGACACACACATATACACAAAAAACAGATAAGGAAGGTTGCATTTTCATCACATAGGTACACACCCATAGCCTGACACAAAAAGGAGTACTTTCACATACAAACACACACACACGAGTCATCCACACACACACACACACACACACACACACACACACACACACACACACACACACACACACACACACACACACACACACACACACACACACACAGTCTCACACAGGGTGTGGTGACACCGGGCTCAGTGGTAACGCTCTCTGCTGTTTGGTAACAACTGGTGGATCTCTTCCTTACAGGACGGCTCACAAGAGGTTGGATTTCTTCATGTGCAGCCAATATTTCCAGTGATTATAAAAAATTGATTGCAGAGTAAAATCACACTATGAAACAAAAACTACTCTTGTCTTCTCCTGAACTTTTGTTGAACTGCTACTGTCTGTACTGCAGTATAGCACAAGCAGGATTATGATGTAAATAGCAGCCGTAGGAGCCAGCAGATTATATATAGATGGTAAAACAGAGACCTGCGCTGTGCTGCCTGCCTTGATTTTGAAAATGATGCAATGGATGTATATTGTATTAGAGAAATCTCTTTTTATTTAATACTGATGCACTGATGACACATATTGTAGTTAGCGTTTCAGAAATTCCGAGGTCATTAGTCGAAATTTTCCCAGTGCAACCCCACCCACCTAAGACATTCTTCATTTGCTACCAACCAAACAAAAACAAAACAAAACACAATTTCACATTTTTAGCCATTTTAAAGCCAGATCCATAAAGAAATGATTTTTCCAGGTTTAGAGTGAAGGAATTTGACCTCAACCCTATCCAATACTCCAGTACCTTGGTGCTTGACCTCACTAATGCTCTTGCGGCTGAATGAGTGCAAATCCCTGCAGCCAGGTTCGAAAATCTTGTGGAAAGCCTTCCCAGAGGAGCAGAGGGTGTTTTAACAGCACATTAATGTCTGTGGTTTTGGAGTGAGATATATAGCAGTCAAGCATGGGTGTAAAGTTTTTGTGTTCAAATACATTTGTACATAAATATACTATAAGATGCTTTCTTGTCACAGCCCCAGCTGTGACCTGAGTTTCCTTGTCTGTCTTGTCCCCTCTCCTTTGTGTTTTGTCTCTGTGTGTGTGTGGCCTCCTGGTTCCTCCCCTGCCTGTTCTTCTCAACACCTGGCCTCAATCTCATTATCATCGATCTCCACACCGGACCTCAATCACCTCAACAAGCTGCTGCAGTATTTAGGACCGGTTCTTCTTCCCATTCATCGCCAGATAGTTCCGCTACGCATGTGGTAACGCTGGGCCGTACTTCTTGTGGTTTTTTGCCTAGTGAAGAGTATTGGTTGTAACCCCTCTCTCCTGTCCCCTCCACAGTTTTGGCCTTCCCCACCTGCTGGTACCCTGCCTCTGTCCCCTGGATCCCTCTTGTCGTGCACTGCCTTCCTCTCCTGGACATTCCCTCACCAACCTTCCCTGGAACCCTACCTCAGACCTAGCCACTGCTCCCTCACTACCCCCACTCTGCCTATTATTAAAACCCTTTTTTGTGTTACCTACAGTTCGTGTCTCTTGTCTCTGGTCTGCTCTGGGGTCCTGTTGTTTCTGGACGTGACAGAACTATCTGGCCATATGGACCCCGCAGACCCGGAGTCGGTGCGCCAGGCGCTGGGGGCTCAGGGGGCGCTTATCGACCAGCACTCCCAGACGCTCCAGGACATTATGGGGGCTTTGAAGTCTCTGAGCTCCAGCGTCACTTCCCTCGGCCACCAGCTGGATCAGGTATCCATTCATGTCTCCCAGGCCCCTGTTGCTGCTTCCCCGCCACCTCCTGCCGCAGTCCAGTTGCCCCTCTCCAACCCAGGGAGCCCCATCTCCCGACACCTGAACGCTACTCTGGGGAGCTGGGATCCTGCAGCCGTTTTTTGCTCCAGTGCTCCCTGGTGTTCGAACTGCAGCCCCTCACGTATGCCTCCGACCGCGCCCAGGTGGCATTTAGTTCCCAGTTCCTGGGATTCGCAAACTTCTACAAACGCTTCATTCGGGACTTCAGCAAGGTAGTAACCCCTCTCACCCAGCTCACATCAACCTCCCGACCATTTTCCTGGTCCCCGGAAGCCAATAAGGCTTTTTCCAAACTGAAGACCTTGTTTTCCTCTGCCCCTGTCCTCGTTCACCCCGACCCCTCCAAACAGTTCGTGGTGGAGGTTGATGCCTCCGACACGGGGGTTGGCGCTGTCCTCTCACAGTTTTCTACTAATAAGTTGCATCCCTGTGCTTTTTTTTCTTACCTTCTGTCACCTGCAGAACAAAACTGATGTTGGGAACCGTGAGCTGCTCGCAGTGGTGCTGGCCTTGGAGGAGTGGAGACATTGGCTGGAGGGGGCAGAAATCCCACTTACTGTCTGGACTGACCACAAGAACCTGGCTTACCTACAAACTGCTAAGCGGCTCAATTCATGGCAGGCCAGGTGGGCCCTCTTCCTGGGGCGCTTTAATTTCACCTTGTCTTACAGACCCGGCTCCCGCAATATTAAGCCTAATGCCCTCTCCCGTCAAACGGAGCCCCAGCCGTCCAGCACCCTGCCGGAGACCATCCTGCCTCCCGCCTGCTTCGTCAGAACTGCCCAGTGGGAGATTGAGCAGCTGGTTAAGGAGGCGATCCGGGATGATCCTGGCCCAAATAACGGACCCGCTAACCGTCTCTTTGTTCCAGAACCCCTGAGGTCGCAGGTGCTGCAGTGGGGGCATGCCTCCAGTCTGGCGTGTCACCCCGTAGCCGCTCGGACCCTGGAGCTCCTCCGCCAGCGTTTCTGGTGGCCCTCCATCTCTCGTGACACACGCCAGTTCATGGCTGCCTGCGCCGTCTGTGCCCGCAGTAAGGCTTCACACCAACCACCTGCTGGGTTGCTCAACCCGCTACCCGTTCCCCGACGACCGTGGTCCCACATCGCAGTGGATTTTGTTACAGGCCTGCCCCTTCCGAAGGTAACACTGTTATTCTGACCATAGTAGACCGGTTCTCCAAGGCTGTGCATTTTGTTCCCCTGCCCAAACTCCCTTCAGCACTGGAGACCGCTGACCTGCTTGTCCTGCACGTCTTCCGCCTCCATGGTATCCCGGGGGACATCGTTTCCGATCGGGGTCCCCAGTTCTCTTCCCACGTGTGGAGGGCGTTTTGTAGGGCCTTGGGGGCGTCTGCTAACCTCTCTTCCGGGTACCATCCTCAGTCCAACGGCCAGACGGAACGGGCGAACCAAGACCTGGAGGCTGCTTTGCGTTGCGTGTGTGCCCGTCATCCTGCCTCCTGGAGTCTTCAGCTGCCCTGGGTTGAATATGCCCACAACTCCCTCTCCTGTTCGGCAACTGGTATGTCTCCCTTTATGGTGATGCTGGGGTTCCAGCCGCCCCTGTTTCCTTCCCAGGAGGAGGAGGTTGCTGTGCCCTCGGTGCAGGGCCATCTGCGACGGGTGCGCGGAGTGTGGAGGGAGGCCCGGGCCGCATTGCTGAGGTCCGCTGCCAGGAACCAACGGTTGGCTGATCGTCGTCGGGTCCCAGCTCCGGTCTACGAACCGGGTCAGAGGGTGTGGCTGTCCACCAAGGACCTGCCCTTGCAGGTGGAGTCCCGGAAGCTGGCTCCACGTTTCATTGGTCCTTTCCCGGTGGAAAGAGTTATCAACCCCTCTGCTGTGCGTCTCAGGTTGCCTGGCTCTCTCAAGATCCACCCTACTTTCCATGTCTCCTTGCTCAAGCCGGTCTCCTCCTGTCCCCTGAACCCTCTGGCCGACCCCCCACCACCCCCCCGGCTCGTGGATGGTCACCCTGCCTTCTGTGTCAGCCGGATTCTGGACGTCCGAAGCCGTGGCTGGGGTTTCCAGTTCCTGGTTGACTGGGAGGGCTATGGGCCTGAGGAGCGGTCCTGGCTCTCTCGCAGCTTGATCCTGGACCCCACCCTCATCGTGGACTTCTACAGGAATCACCCGGGCAAGCCGGGTGGGCCGCCCGGAGGCGGCCGTCGGAGGGGGGTACTGTCACAGCCCCAGCTGTGACCTGAGTTTCCTTGTCTGTCTTGTCCCCTCTCCTTTGTGTTTTGTCTCTGTATGTGTGTGTGTGTGGCCTCCTGGTTCCTCCCCTGCCTGTTCTTCTCCACACCTGGCCTCAATCTCATCATCATCGATCTCCACACCTGACCTCAATCACCTCAACAAGCTGCTGCAGTATTTAGGACCGGTTCTTCTTCCCATTCATCGCCAGATAGTTCCGCTACGCATGTGGTAACGCTGGGCTGTACTTCTGGTTTTTTGCCTAGTGAAGAGTATTGGTTGTAACCCCTCTCTCCTGTCCCCTCCACAGTTTTGGCCTTCCCCACCTGCTGGTACCCTGCCTCTGTCCCCTGGATCCCTCTCCTCGTGCACTGCCTTCCTCTCCTGGACATTCCCTCACCAACCTTCCCTGGAACCCTACCTCAGACCTAGCCACTGCTCCCTCACTACCCCCACTCTGCCTATTATTAAAACCCTTTTTTGTGTTACCTACAGTTCTTGTCTCTGGTCTGCCCTGGGGTCCTGTTGTTTCTGGACGTGACACTTTCTGACTGTACATTTTTTTTCTATATTCACTGTGTTCCCCCCCCCCTTTTATTTTTCTATAACAAGTATGGCTTCCATTTGTATGCCCCTGTTAGAAAATACATTTCTCAAGAGGTGGAGCTTCTACCACAAGGGTGTGTATATGTGTATTGCATACTGCCAATAATTACAATGGGATTAGTTATTTTTACCTGCCTGTTCATTATTGAATCATGTGTGCTCTGATGAAGGACTGATAGACAGAGCTCAAAGTAAATTGAAATACTGCATAAATTGAATTGTGCAAAAATGTCTTTTATCAAGTTTGGATTCATTGATGCTTCCAGGAACCTTACAAAGATTTAGCCAGGTGGGGCGGTGGTCATAAATAAACTCACAGTAGAAATTTTATTCATCTGTTCATTCGTTTATTTTCTTTACCGCATATCCTCTAGGATAGCTGGAGCCATTTTCAGCTGGCAAAAATGTTTAATGATATTCTAGGGATATGAAATGAAAAATGGTTGGTGTTTCAACTTTCCTTTTGGAGAAACCCCATTTTTTTCAATTTGGTGTTTCCAGTGTCACAAAATCCTACATGACCATCATCAGCTGTTACTTGGGAGAAGATGCCAACTAAATCCGACAAACTGAAACAAAACACAATGCTGTGCTGTATTATTCCTGCATAGATCCAAAACCAATTCTTATACCTTTCTGATTGTATTCAGGTTTACAAAACTCAACACCTAACTTCACCCTGCTGCTGGCTACATAGGTAACATGCAAGGAGATATCAAATCACAACTCTGTGTTTGGACATAACTTTCCACAGTGCTCTCTGGATTATCTGCTGAAGTTATGTACAAAGTCTTTTCCATAATTCTTTTTGAGCCGGAAATGTGTTTTTACCACAGTTTCTCACTGTAATGTGATGGAGGATATGTTCAGGTGCATTTTAAGTGTTATAAATACAACAAATCAATATCACTTTTACTTATGGAAACTCTGCAATACTCACGTAGATCTTTTCTGCAGCCTTCCTCTTCTTCGCTTGATTTATTCTCTTATTAAACTTGTATCAATCCCACTGGCACAGATTTGAAATAAGGAGTCAGGAAATTAGAGAAGGGTTTGATATAGATGAGATAAAACTGGCTGAGACATAACTGAAACACTGACTTCTTCTAGTCAGATCCAGAATCAGAGAAGATGTTTTTTTGACTTCAGTGTGTGTTTTTAACTGATAATATAAAAACCTTCACATTCACATTTCACACCTCCTATGTCAAGAGCTCATCCTATAGTATCTGTATTTAGAATACTTGTATCAATGGGGCTGGCAGTGGTGGAAGAAATACAGAGAAGTACTTAAGCAAAGTTAAAGTATCAAAAAGTACAATGATTACATATTCTGTTATCAGATTGTTACTTCATAAGCTTCTAATAACTACTTTATGTAAAGTTCAACAGTTCTCAGTTGTTCACATCCTACAGCACATTAAAGGTTACACTTAAATTTGAGGAGTTTGAGATGATTAATAGTGAAGGAAAGAAGAAAAAGTTCATTTTTTGGACTTTTCTCTAATCTTTTTTTGTGTGAAATATTACATAATTTTACCTCTGGCTGTCAGACAACTGTACTGGATTATAAGGTACATTTTTCCCCTCTGAAGTGTAATGAAGTACAAGTATAAAGTACCATAAAATGGGAATAAAGTACATACAATTGCAAAGAACCTCAAAAGACTTCCCTGATACACACACACACACACACACACACACACACACACACACACACACACACACACACACACACACACACACACACACACAAAGCTCCTCCTCAGATAGAGAATAATTTCTGCTTCCCTGGGTTGCCACTGCTAGGTTGACCTATTTTTGTCCAGACTTCTCTCTCTCTATATCTCTCTCTCTCTCCCCTCCTCTCTCTTTATGTCTCTCTCTCACTCGCTTCAACCCCATAATTCACCCTGCTTAATAATTCACTACAGCTTTATAAGCCTCTACTAAACGACAGGCTCAGGAAAACAACAACACAACAGATGCATTTTACAAAGACACATAGATGAAACAATGTGCACTTACTGCTTAACATAGGATGTACGGCAAATATGTGATGTAGGATGTACGGTATATGGCATAGAAAGAGACAGGTATAAGGGTACATGGGTTACTTGTAGCTGTCAGAAGTTTAACTTGGCAGGTAATTTCCACTGACCACATGACATTCATCAATTTTTGGAGGATGACAGATTAAGATTCGAACAAAGCAAGAAACAGAGAGATGGCGGTGGTGGTCGTGGGGTGTTATTGTAAAACCACAGATTATTTGCAAGTCTGTGCACAGACTCGCTCTGCCTGATGTGATTGGATGGCCAGATCGGGCAGGAACCAATAAGGGCACCAGGAGGAAGAGAGCAGGCACAGCATACTCTCGCTGATGCTGGGCACACCCTGTAGCTCTCTGTGTGTGTGTGTTTGTGTGTGAGTGCCAATGCCTATAGATTTTAGGTATATAATACATTTATGATTATTTATATATTTTGCACAAATGTATGAAAGACAGTATGTTTCCTTTAATCATAAAATTCCAGGCTTTCTTATATTAAATCTACCCTGCCCCCTTTTTAAATCTCCTCCCAGGAGTCGATGCAGAACAAAGACAACAACTATAATATATTCTGTGCCCATATTGTCATTGCATTATAAATAACACTTGCACCTCTGCAGCTTTTTCGTAAGCCTGTGTACCGGTGTGAATCTATAAATTTGATGCTGTTATTTTCGAATTTCCTCTATTTCCTCTAGTATATTTTAGAGTTGCGAGCTGCAGTGGATGATTGTGGCTTTAAGGGCTTTAGTAGGAAGAGTAACAAGGTTGGCACATGATCTGGTCCTAAAGGAATAGTTCAGCATTTTTGGGAAAGTTGTTTTAGACTCCAGTTTTTATAGACAGGTTGAAATTATGAATCACTTTGCTGATTTGAATTGTTTCATTCAGTTCAGTTCAGAGATTTACTGTAAATGTACTGTGCTGAACTACTTTATTTTTGTATGGATTAAACAAACAAGATATAACGTGTTAAGTAGTGAGCTTAAGAGGTGTTGGTAGGCAGATTTTGTTATCTTTGGACTCAGCCAGGCAATCTGTTTCACCCTGTTTCCAGTGTTTATGCTAAACTAAGCTAACCAGCTGATGGCTGTGGCTTCATATTTACCATACAGACATAAGAAGGTATCAATCTTCTCATTTAACTCTCAGAAAGTAACCAAAAGAGCGTATTTTCCCAAGTGTCAAACTATTCCTTTCAGTCAAGTCCAAAACAATCCTTTAAATGAAAAACGGCTTCACTTCCATGCTATATTTCCCACTAATCAGAGCGCAGAAAGAGCATGGGTGTTGGGTGCATGAGTGTGTGTGATGCTGTAGTCTGATCGATGTGACAGTGAGAGTGAGTGTCCTCGAAGAACCCAGGCCTTATTGCTCGTCTCTTACACACTGCCCTCCCCAACACACACATAACATACTCTGTCTCTCAGACACACACACACACACACACACACACACACACACACACACACACACACACACACACACACACACACACACACGCTCAATCCAACAGTTACAGTTTTCTCTCCTTCTGTCTCCGCCCTCCTTCTTTCCATCATCATCTTCCACTTGTCATAATTTTATCTCTTGCTCACTTCACCACTCCTTCTTCATTCTTTCTTCCCCTTTTCTTTTTTCCACTCTATGCTTCAGCCACGGCTTCATCGCGGAGGCCAACTAACTGTTATGACATTGTCTCTGCTCCACCTCCTCAACTGACCAAATACAGATGGTTTTTAGTCAATCAGCATCTAAACCATCGCTATCTGCACTGAAAGACTTCAAAGAGGAGGAAAACTTAAATCTCATGTGATAGAATATTCTAAACTAAAGGTTTGCCTACTAGCTTTTCCTGGAGCTGTCTACTGTAACGTATGGCCTTCCTCAGTGAAGGGAACTTGCTCTGGTGTCTTTGGTCATGTGATAACAGGTTGTCGTGTATTGGGTGGGGTCTCTGTATAAGGTCACATGATGATATCTGAGCAAGTAGCTGTCAGTTTTTAAGTGAACTGTGAGCTTAGAGACTTTTAGGACTGCAACAAACGATTATTTGTATTATTGATGAATCTGTCTATTTGATTATTTTCTTAATTAATCGATTAGTTTTTTGGTCTGTAATGTCAGAAAATGGTAAAACATGTTGATCACTGACTCCAAAAGCCCAATATGATGTCCTCAAAAGTTTTGTTTTAGCTTGACCAACAGTCGGTAACCCAAAGATATTCCATTTACAGTCATAGAAGACTAAAGAAAGCAGAAAATATTCACATCCAAGAAGCTGGAACAAGTGACTTTGGACATTTTTTTGTTAAAAAACCCTAACCATAACCCTTGAATATTGAAAATTAAAAAAAAAAAATCAGCGTGAACATACGAGTTATAGCTTCCCCTAAAGTAACCATTTTATCCAAATTCAAACATATCATATTTTTTTACTTGTCTCGGTATCTAGCCATCCAGATGTATTGTGAGGTATCTGTCTTTGACATTTCTGCTTTATGAGCAGTCTATCAAAACTATGTCTTCCATAAAAAAGTAATTCCAGTGATTTAAATTGAGGTGGAAGCAGACATCTGAAAGATCTCAAAACCTTGGTCATATAAAATGAAAACCATCTGCAAGACTATATACCACTAGAGGTAAGTGAGAAAGTATTTTTTACAATTTGGATGAACTAACCCTTCCCCTATCTATCTGTCCCTAATACCTAATATTTGGCTGTTTGCAGTGTTTATTATGTATGTGTTTGTTAATCTGTCAGTCAAGATTAAGGTCCAGATAAGTGGGTTGCAGAGATAGAGTGATAGGATTAGCGAATATATATTTGACACTATTGCAAGCTGACAATCTGAGTAGCTTTTTGGCAAAGTTTGCTAGCTGGCTGGTAAACTATCAGAGGTCCAGAGAAGCAAACGAACAGAACGAGGAGTGTGGGATCTTACAGTGTTTGATGCATATAACAAATAACTTGCAATATTTGGAAAAAACAGATCGAACACCTTTTAACAGTTTCATAAAAATACTACCAGTGTGTCTTCCATGTCAAGTTTTGAAATGTTTTGTTTCTTCTCATAAAATGACAAGGCAGCCCCTCCTCAAATTCAGATGATAACAAAGTGAGCAGTTTGAGTCTGGGAGGAGATGGCAGGGGATGGCTGCATGGATAATCACCTCCAGAATCTACTAAATGATTCTGACAGCTTTGAAGGAGTTGGAGATACAAACACAGATTTTTAAACCCCACCAGGGGATTTCACTTGCATTTAATCCCCTCAGAGTTCAAGTAGATTTCAGTGTGTGTGCATGTGAGTATTCATAATCTTGAGGAATCTATCATGCTGCTGGAAGGGGTAATAATAACGAAGCTTTGAAAGATCACAAATATTCAAGTGTTATTTTCCTACTCACAAGTTGTAAGTTAAAATGCAGCTCTCGTTTCACACGTCATCTGTTATGTTAAAGGAAGATGGTTTAATTAAGCTGAAAAGAGTCCAGAAAGCACCGACCAGAGGGGTAGCTGAGGTCAGCACAGCCTTTAGAGATGTGGAGGTTAGAGGGAGTGTAGGGTAACCCTCTTCATCTGCTTTGAGACAAACTTGGCAAAGCCAGTTTGATGGCTGAGCAGTGTTTTCTCGCAGACGAAAAGTTAGAGTCCACAAAGCTGTTTGTTTACTTTTGTCTGGCTGTATTTCTTTGATGAAGTCCAGGCTGTGATCTGGGCTTTGAAGAGTAAAGTGATCCTCTTCCCTCTAAGTTATATAAGACAATAGGAACTGATGGGCCCCTTTTTCACTAGAAACACAGTCTCATTACTAAGATGACTTTTAACCACATAAGTACACAGACTCACGAATCCATGCAGGCATACATTCATTGAGACTCACTCTGTCATGAATTTAACAGTACTGAGTGCTGCACTGAGATTTTGTTACTTCAGGTACAAGATGTCAAAATATAATCTAGGAAGGCCAGTTTCAGTTAAAGATCTATGATTTTGAAGGTTTATTAAACTCCTCAACACTGCACAATAGCATATAAGGAAGGATTTTACAACTTTGCTGTACCCTCCTTCTCAAAATAGTAAATTATGCTTGCATGTATTTAATTGGCCAGCCCATTTCCTCTATTGGATGACATTGCAGCAATGTCAGGTTGAGTCAGATTTAACCTTTTTGCCGGATGTGCCTGTGTCTGTCTTGCCAAAAGGTTTAGAAATTAACATTTAGTTTTTAATCTGCAACCACAAAATGAAGGAGATTGCCAGCTAATTTTAGAATGAACATATGACGTACAGGTCAGTTAATTGGTAAAACTCTTTCACAATGTCAGATATTGAGAAAATTCTCTGACTTTTATGTCGAAAGATATAAAATCATTCCCATCTGATCCATAGTCAATGAAAAGAACATATATATTTATTATTCTTAACAGGCTACAGGATTCAAATAACCAGACATCTGCAATACCATCCAATTGGAACTGGAAATCAAGACCACAGAACACACATTTTATCAATAGGCAAACATCACTCAAAACAAAAACAAAAAAAGTATGAAATATCAAATTAATATTTTGTACTCAAGTAATGGAAAAGAAAAAGATTTGTGACCTCCTGGTGGGACGGTAGGCTTTCATGCAACTAGTCTATATTAACAAGCTCTAAACTCAATCCCGCTCTCAATCCTGCTTCTCCTACAAAAGGACACAACATAACGAGATCAGTGTCCTTCCTATCCAATCTATCTGTTTACTGTGGAGTTAAGCAAGGTATTTACCGTCTAAATCTGTTCAAAGGCTTTGAAACGATGACCCCGGTTATATACAGTGTCACCACAGCTTTACCATAAGAACATATTCTCAGTATACTCCCACCATATGGAGTCCAGCCATTAAAACAG
Organism: Scomber scombrus; assembly: GCF_963691925.1. Taxonomy (NCBI): domain Eukaryota; kingdom Metazoa; phylum Chordata; class Actinopteri; order Scombriformes; family Scombridae; genus Scomber; species Scomber scombrus. The sequence continues at coordinate 26,883,682 of NC_084970.1, read as the reverse complement.
AAAACTTTGTTGGTCTGTGACTTTTTTCAACCACAGAAATAAACAAAATTAAGCATAAAGGCAGGAATACAATGGAATTACATATAAGTGAAGAAAATCAAGTAACAAAGAGTCATCTTTAAATACTGTACAGTCAATGGTCATCAGAAAATGTTTACATCAACCAAAAATTAAGTTAAACTATTGGTTTGAATAATAATTAAGATAAAAAAAATAGCAGGAGCACAACATTTAACTTGATTAGTCAAAGATGAAGCTGTGACAGAAATAATAATAAATCATTTCTCCTTGATAACACTTTAATGGACAAAACATCTTTGTTAAAGGTAATGATGGCTACACAGGTCTACACAAAATAGACCCATTTATTATTAACTGTTGTTACAGGTGAATTCCTGGATGTTGATGTCAGGTTTTTAAAAAGGTTTAATAAATTGCATTGAATTTTCCAGTTAAATATAATTACATGGACCACTTATTTGGACGTTTAAACCCAATTTTTTCAAAGAAAATGTCTGGTGCATTTCAAAAAAGCAACCTCCAATTCAGCTTTAAACTATGTGCACGCAAGAAGCTCTACAATCCCTACTTCTTCAACTTTATTTCTTCAAACACTGTTAACTTGGGGACTTGTTTAAATTAGTAAATATGTTAGCTATATACGGTTTCAGACAGACATTGGAGATCTCTGTCACCCAATTTTCAGGACTTTCCTGCACCAGTCACATCCGCTCTCTACAATGACTAGCCACGTGTTCATAGGTGTGAAAATGGACAGAGCTCCAAGCACTCTGCAAATTCTTGGTCCTCATTTCTTTCACTTTCCCCACAGTTTGTGATCAGTATGGTAGTCATCTTTGTTTTTTATGTAAATTAGATAGTGTGTTATGAGGAAGGATTGCAACTGAAATCAGGATTCTGAATTTTCGTCAGGACAGACATGCCTTGAGTTTCCGATGTGTCCCCCCCTTGTGCATCTTAACCCCAAGTCTCCAATTAAATGACATGACATGACATGACATGAGTTAGGTTCATCCATATTTGTGAGTCATCCAGTTCTTCATCAACTTCTTGAAGAGTCAAAAAGATAAATTACAATGAGAATTACGTTTATATATGAAATTCTATGAATCAAGTATCAAACTCATTATAGTTACATCGTTTTATTAATATCAATAGAAATATAAAATAATATCAATATCATCAATAAACTAATATCAGTATATTGCTGACAGTGAGCAGCAGCTCAGTTTGCATAATGTACATTTTAACAATCCTTAGATTTAAAAAACGTTCCCTAATTTATCATGTCTTTATCAGCTTCTATGATGGGTATAGATTTACTGTAATAATTCAGTGAGGATTAATGGCTTTTACTGGGATTCATCTCATCAGTGCACTTCATGGAACGAGAAAGTGATCCTGACAGCCTATAGTATCAACTGTAATGTGGTATAAATAATGAGCACACAGTTTGCTGCAGTTATAAATATTAATTTCAGATTACAGAAACACAATGCAGGAAATAGCACTGAAACAACTACAAAACACATTTGGTCATTGTGACTGAGCATCACAGGCATCTGTTGCTTATGAGACAACCAGGCTACACCACACGTCAAAAACCAATTCAGAATTACACTCGATTGAAAATGATGGGGTTATCTAGCAAGCTTCCGTCTCATTAGAACCGTCTTGTTTTTAGGCAGAGGCTCTGACTGTACTATAATGAGCAGTAGAAGAGATGAGAAAATGTATAATGCATTATATCTTCCCTTTTATCCCAAGGATGAGAGGAGGGCCAGTTTCTGTGGGACTTCCAAGTGTTGGTCATGGGTTTGTGCATCTGTGTGTTTGTCTGAGTGTGTCATACGAGCATTTGTGTGTATGTGCATGCTTGTTGATGTTTGAACGCTTGCGTGTAAGAAGTCTTTTATGCATCTGTGTACAGAGAAGGAAGCATCTGGCCTCCCCTTGTGAGAGATCTCACCTTGTGAAACGAGGGACAGCAGAAAGAGGGGCATAGTCATAAAATAACAAGTAACCTCGGAAGCAAGTAAATAAATAATCAGAACCTGACTTGTCTAGACATAATTCTTGTTTTCTAGACACTGAAATGTTCTCACATTTCTTTTAGAGCCTCAGTTATAGTGCACAATACAGGCACCAAAATGAGGAAGCTACATTAACATGCATAAGCCATTTACCATATGTGATAATGAGCGATGTGATTGTGTGAGATCAGTGCTATCAGGGCTGTGACCACAGTGCAACGATAAACATCAGATGGTGTAAATGCGCTGCACAAAGGTTCAGCTGGGGCCGTATCATCCTCAGGATCACTGCTTCTGATCCACTGCAAACCATATGGCTCTGCTTCACTTTAACACACATGGATTAAAGGTCTAGTCAGCCTGGCCATGGACACTTGGTTTAAATCTGTCATTATGTGCAGCTCTTTACTTGTTCGGAATATAGCAACTGGGCTTTTAATTAGAATACAAGTACAAGAAGAAAAATAAATTGTTCAGAAGATGTGTGCCTCTGGTCATTTTTTTATTAGTAGGCTTTCTTGTACTATATTATTATTTGTTAGATGAAACCACAAACCATGCTAACTATTGATACAGTAGCTCAAGTCTGTTGGATAATGTTACATTACACATGAGATCATTTGAAGGAAAAAAATTCATCTTAGTTTATAATGAATTGAATGGCATTTGTTTGTAAGTGCTCTGTTATTACGTGTCACATGGTCAACACCAATCAGTGCCCTGTCAGTATCTTCTTAAATGTTTTGCACACTAAACACAGTGCCTGTAACTTTTAATACAGAGATACAATACAAATGATACAAAAAGTTGCTTAAAATATTACAACCCACCCTAAAACAATCTTCACTCATCCAATTAAATAAAAAAGCACCAAGATGGTTAGTAACTGCCCAACCGAATGACACATATAAGCATCTTCTGATATGATGCACTTGTTTGTCAGTGCCTTTCAAAAACGTATAATATTACTTGTAATATTACCATTACAAAATGAAAAATACGACTTGGTTAAGGTTAGGGAATGACCATGGTCATGGTTAAAAGAAACCAACTTTGACTGTTGGCAGGAAACAGGAAGTAAACTGCAATTTCTGGGGTTAAAAAAGATGTTTTGTCCAAATCCATCCAACCACCTCGATCTCGTCCCTCTGCAGACTTTGTTGCTCTGATTTTATATTGGATATTTGGAAAGTGCAATTAATTTAATTGCACTAATTAATTTCCTTTGAGTTTTGTTCTTTCCAAGCTCAATGTACACAATCTGACTCAATGTGTCAATTGACATTAAATATAATTTACAGGACATCCTGTTACATAAAGTCCCTAACTGGAAAACAACTTACATACACCAATTTAATGTGATTAATTTTAGATGATGTTGAAGGCGACGCAGAGGAGCACTGAGTTGGTTATGAAGGAGTCCTCAGCTGTTAGATATTAACTGATTAGGCGCTGATACAAGAGGAAATAATGGGGATTGTGACTTTAATATGTGAGGCTATTAATCTGCTATCACATGTCATCTGAAGGGACTTGGCCTCAGTGGAGTAATCTACTGGGTAAGACACACACACACACATACACAGAGACAATAGTGCTAGGGAGTCTCCTGTAAGTCACACAATCGGTTAATTGTAATTTCTTGCTACTGTAATTATTCAACTGTGTGGTGATAATTACTAGATCATAGAATGGGAGCAGAATCTATCAGGATACTATAATTATTTTACACATGTTGTAGCTGCAGTATTAGTCCTGTATAATGTTAGACAAACAACCTTTTACTTTTTTTTTTTTTTTTTTAGCCAAGCTGGCAGTCTGTCTGTTAGTTGGTCATTTATTCATTCAGTCCTCCACTTAGCTCCAGACTGAAATATCTCCACCACTAGTACATGTATTGCCTTGAAATTATGTACAGACATTCATGGCCCCCAGATGATGTACGCTGATGACTTTGGTGATCCTCTGACTTTTCCTTAAGAGCCACCATGAGGTTGATATTTGGGGGTTTTACTGAAATGTCTCTACAAGTTATGGATAGATTGCCATTTTGGTGCAGACATTTGTGATGTTCAGAGGATGATGATTTTGGTGATTCTGTTTTTTTTCCTTTTCTTTAGCTCCCCCATGAAGTGTACATTTGTGGTGGTGAAGTGTGGTGGTTTTGGGTGAAATTTCTCAGCAACTATAAGATGGGTTGATGTGGAATCTGGTACAGACATTCATGTCCCACTCAGGATGATTCATAATCACTTATGTAATCCCTTAATATTCCATCTAGCACCATCATCAGGTAAAAATTAAATACCAACACCTTGGTTTATGCAAAACTAATGACATCCCCATTGGCCTCAGCTGTTCTTTGTGTTTACTGTTAACATGTTAAACTAAAATGGTGACCCTGTTAAACATTAGCTATAAACACCAGTATGTTAGCATTAAGATGGCATGGCCGCATAGACTCTTGTTACCATACATTTCAGCCATTTCTTCCAGTCTGTCCTTTTTATCCCCTTGTATCCTCATCTCACCTTACCTCTTTCTTCCTCTCTCTTCCTCTCACTTTCTCCTCTTCTCTCTTTTCCTTTCCTTTCCTCTCCTTTCTGTAACAGCTGTGGTTGCCTACAGCATTTAGCTAATGCATCTCTCGCCTGTCATGCAGAGGTACATTAATGTGCTCATCAAGCAGGACACAGTACATACAACATGCATGCAAAGCCTACACACAGTATATACTTGTACTATCACACTTACAGTGTCACTTTCTACTGCACCCTTAGTGTGGGGCAGATATGAAAATTAATTGGGCCTCCAGAGGTTCCTAAAAATGGAGTGCCGGTTTGTAGTCATGAGGAGTCCATGTGTGCATGTACATTAATGCTTGTGTTTGTGTGTGATACAGAAGAAAGTGGTAGGCTTTGGTAGGCTCTCTGATACAATCGGTAGTGACAGATATATGGCTAATTAGTGCAGCCTTGGCTCGGCTGTCCTCACCTCTCACAAGCCTGTTGTGAAATTGGATTAATTTACCTCGCCTTAATGCAGTGCATCAACTGCAGAATTGAACCAATAGAAAGTTTCTTTAATGAGCACAGATTTGTTGCTACTTTAGAGAGAAGCCTGTTTAAAATATGGTGTATCATACACAGTGTTCAGATACTTTACCGATGCTGAAAACTGTACAGTATGCTCTCTCACACACGCCTGCACAGTATGGCGAGCATATTGACTTCTTCAAGATGGGGTTGCTAGTAGTCCAATTAGCTTGGCTCTTCTTCATAGCGTGCTAAGGTTCTTACAAAGACAATCTTTCTTAAGGAACTCCTTAAGAGCAGCTCAGTCCTTAAAACAAGCAGCAGACAACCTCTCCTAAGCTTTTTCTGACTCCATCTGTTTCCATCTTATGCTGATAGTTTACTAAGTCCATCCAGAAGCTCTTCTGTTGAAAATCATCTCAACTGTCCATGCTCTGCCCCTAAATCCCCTGTTGATACTCATAATCTCTGCTGTCTATATTCTGAAACCCGCTCAAGCACATGGTCACAAGTTTATTGATATAATTGGCTCCTATCCTATCCTATTTTTGTTATCTGCTAATACCAGGCTACAGCAACTGACAAGTATAGTGTTGCAAGGTGCAAGCTCCAGTATGTGAACTTAACTGATGTAGCATGAAGAAACAGAGATAGTCAGACTGAAGATCAAGGAGTGGTTACAATATTTTCTTTTAGTCCTCATCATAATGTTTTTGTAAAATTAATATAACTTATGTTTAGGTGAGCGACTCTCTCTCTTCTCCGTTATTCCACATATTTTTTATTTTCCCCAGTCTGTTTTGCATCTTCATTTTATCTATGTATTCTTTTTAGCATGACTACTCTGTGCCAACAGCACCCCTGCGAAGTACAAAAACACCCGCCTGTGAGAGCCGCTGCGTGGGACTTTCTTGTGATGCTGTGAGGAAATCACTGAGTGAGGGAGTGAGGGATAGAGATAGACTAACAATGAAAGAGAATGAGTATGTGCGTGTATATTTCTCAATCTACTACTGCTGTTTTTCTGTCCAAAATATTTTAAATAAATCTCAAATGAAATATGATGTACATTTTATACAGAAAAAGGTTTGAAAATAACTGAAAAATATGTAGAATTACAGTGTGAAAGCTGTCAGTTAAAGGTAATTATTAAACATTGAAAAAATAATGTTCTTCATCAGAAATGTGTTGGTGTGGTTTGATCAGATTTGATTTGACATTGGTGCCTCTGTGGCAACATCAGCAAACAACCTCCAAAAACTGTCACCAGATTCTGACTCAAATTAAGTCTGATTGGTGCACAGAAGTAAATGCAAGAAAAAAACTGCAGATCCCAATGCAGATAGACAGACAGAAGAAGAGCATTGAACTCGAAGTGTCACTTGTGGTATCCTATTAAATCTTTTACATATTTTGTTATTTGGTCCAGCACCTGCTTTGTTACTCATCTACCACAAACTTTTTAGCACAGATGTAAATTACATTGCCTTTTTCTAACTGAGATCAATCTGCTTCAAACCAGCAAGTGGAGGCCTCACTAAACACAAATAACTCAAACTGTTAAAACAAACAATATAAATTGATGTAAGATCCCAATAAGCAGAGTAAGAAAGAAAAAAAATATTACAGGGTCTTTAAAAACAACATGCTGTGTTGCTTTAGGTTGAGTTGTGATTGACTCATCATACTGCTGCAATGCAACACACACAAAAATAAGATGGGCAAGTGCCAAGACTGTAAAAACTCAAATGAAAGTCACAATGTGATGCTTTGACTTGTGGTCAGTCATGTGTTTCAAATACGCTTAGTTAAACTGTTTCCACTAACATCGAATTTCTTTGTTTAAACTGCTGGAACATGTAATAGTCCATTGTAAGCCACAAATTGGGTTTGATAGACACCAAATTCATTACAGTAAACATTATTGCATCCTGACTAACCAGCAGATGTTTTTTCTGGGTTCAGGATAGAAGAGATGCCTTATGGTTTTGAGGAGGATATTATAATCATATGAAAGGACAAAATAAACAATCCCAGAATAAAATGAAAAAATCTATCATATCATGATGCAAATGCTTAGTAACTCTGCTAAAGTAACAAGAACCAGCAACTTCTATATTGACCGCTTTCATACTTGTTACTCAGAACTAGGCGTGCTGACTTCAGATACTACTGAGGTCTATTTTTACTTTATACAAGCAGAGAGTTACTCAACAGTGCTTGTCGAATTACAGCTCTGTACATTGTGCTACATGCTGGAGTCACTAGATTACAGAGATGTCCACTCATGGCACTGACACACACACACATACACACACACACACACACACACACACACACACACACACACACACACACACACACACACACACACACACACATTGACCCAGAGAGATCGCTGAGTATGTGCTTTTTTTTCTTTCTTTTTTTTGGTCCCGAGCCATCTGTCAAAGATTTTGGGGGAATGGTGATGATGATGGGGTCTCTAGACAGAGATGACAGCAGTTCAGGACTATTCAGTTTAGCATGTCACCGGAGGATGACACACAAACATGCACACACACACATCAAAAAGACATTTATGCATGGACAGACATACTGGATACGCACACAGACATACTTAACACAAAAAGCACAGGAGCAACACACTCTGAGCTACAGTATCAAGTTTTACTAGAAAACAGAACTGCAGTGCTACATGATTGTCATCGTCTATTTTAACTGTACCTAACCAAACCTAATTCTGCAACTTTAAAGTCCATTTGTCATCACTGCCTCAATATGATGAGCACATTGTATGCTATCACTTAAATAGTCATGTATTTCAGTGTTCTGTTTTCAGTTCCTCTAAAAGTCCCAGTCCTCCATTATACTGTAACCATTCACACTATTTGAATTTGCACCAGGCACTACTTTATGCTGACAGTAAAAGAGGTTTTTTAAAAATATATATTTCGGTGAACTGACCCTTTAATTGCTACATAAACTAACATAACTTATTGAATCAATTGCCTGTGCAGAAAGTTACACATGCTGCATTTTAGTCAAACATGGTTTAAAAACTGAAAGGCATTTTATCTGAACAAACAAGTTTATAGACATCTCTGTATTCAAATATGCAATATATCTTAATCTTATGACATCAGAGTGTCTGCATATTTGAGGAAACATTTCTCTCTTCCACAATTTTTATTGTAGCTACATAACTTTGACCATGTATATTGGCTTTCTGCCTTTTTATATTAGCAGTCCAATCTCTCAACTTTTTTCTCTTCAGGAAAAAAAATATCATGTTTTAAAAATGCCCCCCATGTATAGTCCTACATTTTAGGCTGATACCATAATTTTTGTCACAAGTATTTGTTTTATGACATGTTTTACATTACAGTGTATTTGACCACACACCTTACTGCTGAAAGAAACCATTTGATCAAAATATATTTGACAGAGGTGCTTTTTAGTTTCTGCTCTATAGTACCAATATTGTCTCTTTGATGATATGAGCCAAATAATCAGTTTGGGGAAGTTTGTTTATTTTTGTCATAACTGCACAACTGTAGAACTACAACAACATGAAAAAGCCAGAGGCCAGCTTGCACAGATGAGGAATCGTCTTCATGCCAGCCATCCATCCAGCCAAGTGCTCTGAAGTACAGACCAAGAAGTTCTGCATGCATGTTTTATTGCAAGCTGCAACAGCAGCACAGACAGGGGCACTTAAAGCGGAATTTCAAATGATAACATGAGAGACAGAAAGAAGAGGCTCACAGAGTTCAGCGGGTGGTGGTGTGTGTGTAATGCCCCTGTATGTGTCTATGTGTCTGCATGCATTTTCAAGTGTGTTCGTATTTGTGTGAAACTGTGTGTGAGTCTTCACCTGCTGGTATGAGAAGGCTGATCTGAAAGCATGTCAACTCTGTCTGTGTGAGTGTGTGTGTGTTTTTCTGTATATGAGGCAGTGGAATTGCTTTAGCCAAAATTAGCATAGAGGTAATTGGGCCATGAAAACAGAAAATGTGCAGTGATGATTTTTAGCTGAATAAAATAAACTGTGTGTAAGTCAAGCAGGGCTGCAGCTGGGCGATGTTACGCTGTCGTCTTGTGTAAATATAATAACAGTGTGTGACAGTAAGTTTACATCACTGTGCACGCAATGCCATCACATCCCTCTCTCATGAGCACCCCACATGTCATGCCCACATGTCTCCGTGGTAACCTAAATGGACATATGCTGACCATATGCTTTGATTTAGTTGTGCCGTTTGTGTGTATATCTTCTTCTTCTTGCTGTCATACACAAACATAACCACAACAGAACGATACACGATATAGGAGAAAGAAAGACAAAAATAGGACATTCCCCCAACTCTATTCTGCTTGTTTAAAATGCAATTTAAAATAATCTCAGTTCAACCCCAGCCTTCCCTGAGTCTCTCCACTACTTCCCTCACCCTCTTTATTTTGACCTGAAGGCTTCGCACTGAAGATGGAAGTGTCAGTCTGGTATCTTGGTCTTGGATTTCCCTTTGTACACAAATGTTAATGTAATATTTTAATAAATCAAATGAGCACGTTCAGACTCATCAGAGGATGAGCCATTTTCACTTGGATACTCCTGTGTGTGTATCAAGCATTAAAGAAAGTGGCCCATGCATTTCAATTAAAGCTGCTCACCCAGTGCACACACAGATTAGTGTTTTCCTGTGGCTCTGATTGGCTGACTGCCCACACGAATGAATGGTCTCTTTTAAGAGTAGACTTAGCCTACTGGTTCTGATTATAAAAACTGGGAGAGATATTCTTGAATTTGTGTGATCTCAGGAAGTTTTCATAGTCTTTTATGGATTTATACTTGACGCAAGAGGTGAATAGTCCTGCTGTAGATACCTATGGTGCATGTTTTGTTTGTTGTATTTGCTAGATGAGTGTTACAGAAGAGGAGAAGATAATTGAGCTGTTTTTCAACTTGCTTCATGTTGTATTCACTCTGAATAATCTCTACCGGCATCAGAAGCTCATCGGGCAAAAACCAAGAGGCAACTACTGTACCACAACTTAAAGCTGAAGCCAATGTAGAAATATCTTAAAGTGCAATGCCACCAACAGCCGCTAGATGCTGGCTCCAAAAAAGTAAATGCTTGCTCTAATAGACTCCCACTCAAAAAGTGTCAAATTCTCTCTACAAAGTCAATCATTATTTTACATTTTTTTTAAAGATCATCATGGTCTCAATAAGTAAGTTCAGGCCCTCTAATATGTGTAATGGTGTTCATTTTAGAAATTATTGCTCTGTTAATAAGATTTGAAGACTTAGTAGTACTACTAAAGTAGTTTCGATTTCTACTTTGTGAATGTTGATTGACAGCTGTGATTGACAGTTGGCTCACTGGCTCTGGGACGCACACTGAGTCAGACTATTGTCGGAATATTTCTGTAAGATTAATGTCACTTCATAATGATACCTGCCCTGTTGGCACAATTTAGCTAAAGGGTTAGCTGCAATCCAAGGTAGCAGGGCTACCATAATGTAAACCTATTGGGGCCACTGGTGGAGCATTATTAGGCCTTTAGTTTGTTTTACACACATATAAATATATTTTGGTTAATCTCTTCTACTGCCATCTTTATATATATTGTGGACCAATAAAAATAAAGATAAGGGAGGCCATGTCCATCCCTCTCCTCTCCTCTCCTCTCCTCTCCTCTCCTCTCCTCTCCTCTCCTCTCCTCTCAGGCTTGTAAGTGTCTGGGTGGAAATCAAAGTGCATTAAACATTAAATATGCTGTCAAGAGGCAGAAGTCTCTCCATGCTGATGATGATGGGGAAAGTAGGGCAGTGAGGGACAAAGTATAGATGGAGAGGAGGAGGAGGAGAATGGACACAGATATGCAAAGACAGAGGGACATTGAAGAAGGCGTGAAGAAAGACACAAGAGCACATAAATCCTCTCACATTTCGGATTCTGAAAACATCTGAATTGATGTTCATGGTATAAGGTGTGTGTGTGTCAGTGGTTAGGTGTGAGACAGACAAGATGTGCCTGGACAGAGTGCATCCTAACCTACCTTGTGTGGTTGAAATCAGATCCCTCAACCACCAACAGAAACACAAAGAACAGATCAAGGCTGCTGGCCAGTAGCACAATATGAAGTTGGTAAATATGTCTCTCCTTCTTTCACAGTAGGACAGTTTCTGTGTGTGTTTGCAAGTGAGAGACAGAATAAAATCCATTTACCTTCAGACCGCTGAGGCTCACACACTGTACTGTTAGCTCTCTGTCTCTCTAGCCTTCTCTAATCTCATTTTGTCCATAAGAAACACTATCAACTACATAATGTGTGCTTCAGAGTCTGCTAGCTGTACCTTAAAATAGCAAGTAAAAAGGTATTACCAATGAGAAAGACAAAGTGAGAGAGAGAGAAAGAGAGATTGACTGATGAAAGGTTGAAGCAGGCATCCCTCTCTCTCATTTTACTATGCAGACCAGCGAGATAGACCAGTACCCTGCTACCACAGGCCCTAGTCTCAAATTCAGTGTCAAATTTACTTTAATGGCATACCAGGAATAAACTAGCGTTGCCAGAGCAGTCCAATATTTGCTTCAGACCAACATTTTAAAATCCCTTCCACCTTATGTGTGTGGTCAGTGCCTCAGCACCTTGTCACCCTACAGTGAATGTAGTAGTTTTATACCCAAGTAATTAATCATAGCCTAATTTACGCAGCAGAATATAATAATATAATAACAATAAATAAGTCCAAATACTCAAATCAAGGGGTGCTATAGCTTTCTGTTATTCTGACGTTGGGGCATTCTGCAGTAGTCCTAGTTGATTAATATCATTGTTAGCCTTGTAGTCACACCAGAAATGAGGAAATGTGTGCCAAAATGTGCATTTAAAAAAAATATTGTGTAACATATTTTGAGCATCTGACATGAAACTACGTGTTTAGCTCCTCTTTAATCAGTTCAATTGTATTAGTCTTAGTTTTAAATGTTTGCAGGCATTTTCTCCCAGATTATTGATATTTCCACACTTTTTGCCAATTAAATGGTAAATAACAGCTGTCAGAAATTTAGGAGGTTGATGTGACTATCTGTATGGTATTATTTATTCACAGCATTAGCTTGGCTCAGAATAAACAATGGAAGCAGGTGGAAAAATCTCCATCAAAGGTGGCTTCCAAAATGCCAAAACTGTCATAAATACATACTGTATCTTCCCTGTGGTTTAATGAGCAGATAGCTTCTTGGAACTGACCAACATTAGCTGATTCCAGTGACTGCAGCATCTGTCCTGTCCTCGTGAAGTTGTTTACTAATGTCTGTGCAGTCAGTATTGGCTGTTTGGTCAAATTAATTGTAAAAACTGTCTAGTGGTTAAATTTGCTTTGCTAATGTGAGGCCAAAATATGCTTCGGGTTTCGTCTGAATATCTAACCGTCTTTTTGGAACTGTTTGGAGGATGCAAATGAAACAAATGTACATGTATTATATTAGTATTATTCGGAGCAGTTACATTTTTAGCTCTTGACCAACATCTTTGCAGTTTTGTGCTGGGCAGGTTGTGTACACATTAGTTTAACAGTCTTTGCTGTTGCTGATGGAAACAGGGCTGATGAGAGCAGTAAGACTGACACATACAGTGAATGTATGAATAAAATTAAAACAATGAGCTAAAAGAGGCTAAAAAAAACTGCACAGAGCTACCAGACCTGGTTGATATTTCTCTGTGGGCACTGTTGTCTATTTCAACTCATGTTTTTGTCCACCATTATTGTATGTCTTTGCACAATATTTTTTAAAACCCAACACGCAATTAGAATATATTTTTACTTATTGTTTATTGTAAAATTGTATTCATATTGTTTATGATGATCCACCACAATACCAACACCTACTGGATAAAAAACCTGGTTCTGGTTCATGTATGCTTTTTGAACATGGTTGCCATTTTACTCTATCTATTAATATGAAACAGGGCAAATCAAGAAAAAAGAAAATGCATGATCACACTTAGTGCTATTTCTTCAAATCCATCTTCGTGAGACAGGTCATTTAGGCATTTTCTGTCAGTGGTTAATATGACCATGAGCTCTAAGATGTCTGGGCTCAGCTACTTATGCTTTCAGTTTTGTTTAGTGTTATGCTTTAGGGTGGTATTTATATCTGTGTTTGTGTAATTCAAGACAAAAAAAAGTCAATTCAATATTCATCAGAAATATTCAAGCAGGAAATAGTGGAACAACAGAGTAGAGTGCATTAAAGATTAAGTCATCAAACAAGCTGAAAATATATATCGTGGACTTTTTGACAGAGCACAGATAAAGAGGAAGTCCAGTGATTTATGACTGAACTGGTGTAAATCTTTAAAAACGAGTTACAAAAGGGTAAGTGAGCAGCTGGGCACAGTGGTTTTTAACAAGCACTACTCTGAACTGGAGTTCATGGTGCATTTAAGGACATTTTTTTAGCTGCGGATTAACACACATTTGGTACACTGGTGAGTATTTTGGGCAACAGGATGATGTATGTGGCCTGTTGACAAGTTGTTGTTTTTTATATCAGTTTTTGGCTTGTTTTGGGGTTTTCCATGAAACTTGGTGGCACTAAAAAAAATGTATTTAATATAAGGCAGTGTTTTCTTATGATCCCCTTTCATAGGTTTAATGTCTATAAATTGTGCAGTATGTTGTTTTATTGTAATACATCTCATAGCCTTGAAAGAGTAAAACTAAAGCATTTCCCAACATGAAACAGATATTAGAGAAAAGTCTGAAAAATAGACCAAATTTTGTGTATCAAGTCTTGTTTTTAATTATATAGACAATATCACAATTTTGACTCAGTGGGCTTTACAACATCCTCCATCATTTAATTCAAACAAGGAAAAATGCCACTCAAAAAAACCTGGAAAAACTGTACATATCAGAATCTAGTTAAAGGTGGTCTGGGCCCACCATGGTCTAGAGTAAAGTGCTCATTTAAAAATGCAGACAGCAAAGAGCCTTAATTGATTGCATGAGTTCACTTTGACATTTGTGGTTTTGAGATTCACAGATGTCTGACAGTGCTCCGTCGAGGAAATACTAGCGATACTTATTTTGTAGCTACTGTATTTCTTGACTGGCTTCACTGTAGAAGCACAATCCAGTCAACAAATCAATATTTCAGCATTTTCTGAGCACAACAGGTGTTAGGTTTGGCTTTGCTTGCAGGTTTAAGGAGTTTAGTTTAGTGTGTGTGATCCTATCTAAGCTACTGTACAGCAGAAATTTCAAATGTCTGTCCCTTTCTGTTGGATAAAATATGCAGCCACTGAGCAACAAGCGGAGGCAAACAATCTTTCTCACACAATTAAATTCCAAGAGGACACTATAGGCTTGGTTATCACAGCCTCAGTCGTCCAGACTGCAAACAAGTGTAAACAGAGGCAATACAGTTTTATGTAATAAAGACATGGTCCGCCTCGCTGACACATATGCTTTGGTGTGTGTGTATGCCTGGTTGGGGGTTGGGGGGTGATGATCTAAAGAGGGAGTTCATGAGCCTACAGTCGCTTTAGGCCCCAAAATGCTCTTTGATTGTCCCAGATTATGATAACCTACAGCAGTGATGGATCCCACCGCACAGAACTGAAATAAAACCACTGAATGGACGTCCAACATCAAAAGCCATACTGAAGAGACTGCAGAGGACATAAATTATATGTAGCTGCTGTACGGAGCGCGCCGTTACTCTTCCATTGATGCCAATCAGGTTTTTTTTTTTCTTGGTTTTTTTTCATGTGATCCGTCCACAGCCTTGTGCACTGCAATTACAGAGATTGGCTCCCTGGATATCTAGTCACGATCAGTTCATATTCACCCTGCAACATGGACATCTGGATTCATTATTGATGCTGTGTTGGTGCCGCTGCATGTGGAAAGGGTGGGTTTGGCGCACGGGGAGTCGCCTGTGAAAACCCCAACACACACACACACACACACACACACACACACACACACACACACACAAACACGCATGCACATATATAGGCTACACACACACACACACACACACACACACACACAAACCTCAAAACCCTTACAGCTTTCATATACTCGACTCTGAACTTCATGTACACCCTTGAATGAACAAGGCAGCCTTTTGTGGCCCCGAAAACGCCGCCGAACATGCTTCAGGTGTGCGCTACCCGCAGTAACGAGACTGCGATGCTGAGCCAATGCAGCGGCAACACACGCCCCTCCGCTCCGAACACACACCGACCCCCCCTCACCCACCCCTTCCCCATCATCACCACCTCGTCGACGGACACACAGATCCGAGTCTAGACCGCCAGCAGTCAACACACCCTGTGCTGTGAAATTGCTTCACGGCGGTACTTGGATGGTCAGATGTGGAAAAGCAACCGTGTGACACATTTCTTTTTTTTTGGGGGGGGGGGGGGGGGGGGGGGGAAATGTTGAGAGCGCGTCCGCGTCTACGGCGTGCGTGCGTGCAGGGTAAAAATAATTTGGAGGTGGGCGCCCTTCGAATCATGAGCGCACACATGTAAGATATGAATGAATAAAATCACATTTTGCTCAGGTGTACATCATAAGGTGATTTTTTTTCAGGGGATATGAGGGGTAGGTGAGGTGGGTATACACTTGTGGTGGTCTACTTACGCACTGCCTCCTTTTTAGGGTCTAGGGCACTAGCAGTCTGCTGTATCTGGCCTATTTTGTTCTGGAGGACCCAGACCCGCTGGTTGGTGTTAATGATGTCGTTTTCCAGCTCCTGAAATAAGGAGCAGGCGTGCCGGGCCAGGTCGGACAGCTGTCGCAAGGTCCGGGACAGAACCACATTACTGATGGCACACAGGTCCTCGAAAAGCAGACCTTCATCGTTGGGGATCTGGTGCCTGCAAAGAAGCTGCGGCTCCACAATCCTTTTGGCGAACGGCATTTTGCACGCCAGAAATAAGAGTTGTAAGCCAAGAGTAAATTCCCACTGCTTAGAAAAAGGGGAAAGAGGGAAACAGACAACATCCAAATATATAAATCCACGAGAAACCCGATAAGGTTCAGGCCGACCGCGCGTTATCCCCGGGCGTCAATCCAAAGTTCCCAGATTCTCCTTGAGATCCTCCATCCTGCTGCTGGTTTCTGGGGATCACTCACACTCCCTCTCACACACGCACACACATGCACACACATGCAGGACACAGCTAAGCCCAGGTCAGTGGTGTGAGGATGCGTGTTGAGTCTACGATCATGGGTTGCCTCCGTGCAGGGTCAAATCAGCATGAACCAAGAGGAAGCACCGCTCAATATTTTCACAATAAGAACCACGGTCACACAGGCTATAATTCAAACCAATGTAGTAAGAACAACATACAATGGAAACACACCCACACAAAAAAACATATAGGATATATGTTGAACCCAAATCATTTTTCACATAAACCAGTTTGTATCCAGTACCCAGCCTGCACACCTTAAGCTCTTATTGTTTTAGGTGTATGCTTGGTTTTCCGGTCTTACTTTGGTTATTTCTGCGGGTTTTGACGCAGCCTGGTTCTGTGGCCTGAGCGGTGTGCAGGCTGAGAGGATGAGAGAGGAGACTGAAGCAAAACATGGAGCTGTGGATGTGTGTCGACAGGGAATGGTCATGAAAATAAACCTGTAGCCACAAAATATTTCATCGTGTCAAGACGTCCTTACAGATTCACCACAGAATAAACATTTCGTCAGATTCATTATTTGACCCTGATGAAAGTGTTGAGGTACTCTATGTATCTTATATAATAAGATACATAGAATCTTGTATCTTGTATAATAAGATACATAGAGTACATATATATATATATATATATATATATATATATATATATATATATATATATATATATATATATATATATATATATATATATATATATATATAAGATACATAATTACATAATTCTGAATATCAAAACTTTGCTCATGACATGCTGGTAATGCTGGACCAAATACTGGACAAAATTATGGAGTCACAGGAGTGCCATAAAGAGATTCAATCTGTACAAGGATAAGGACATACATGTGGAAATATAAAGAGGAATAAATATAAATAAATACATTTTAAAAAAGGGAAATATAAAGTCATATAAATAAAATGAATAAATAAATAAAAATGTGGAAAAACAGATAAATAAACATTAAATAAGTAAAAACATTTGTTTTCTTATTTCTTATTTCTTATTTCTTATTTTACTTATTTCTCCAATTCTTTCCTATTCTTTTACAGATTTATTCTTTTTTTAGAGCACTCCTATGACTGTATAAAACAACTGATCTGTGTATATTTCAGAGGTCGGACAGTCAAACTCAACTTAGGGGTTGTTTACCTGCAAATGGTGATAGACATCTCAAAATGTAACAATTAAACAATAACATAATCGAAACTCAATCAAAACTACATCAATCCCAAAGAGTATGAATAGCAGCGACAATTCAGTGTTTACAACAGCCTCACAAAAACAGAAAAAAACAGTGAGTAAAAAAGAAAATCGTGGTTGGCAGATTTTTATAAAAACTAGAACTGATTTCACACCTGTCCAGTTTTATATATCCTAGTAGATGATTAGTACACAATACAGTACACAAAGTATAATGCAACACCCATCCATCCATCCATCCATCTTCTTTCCGCTTATCCGGGGTCGGGTCGCGGGGGCAGCAGCCTAAGCAGGGAAACCCAGACTTCCCTCTCCCCAGCCACTTCGTCCAGCTCTTCCCGGGGGATCCCGAGGCGTTCCCAGGCCAGCCGAGAGACATAGTCTCTCCAGCGTGTCCTGGGTCTTCCCCGGGGTCTCCTACCGGTGGGACGTGCCCTGAACACCTCACCCGGGAGGCGTCCGGGAGGCATCCTAACTTGATGCCCGAGCCACCTCATCTGGCTCTTCTCAACGCGGAGGAGCAGCGGGTCTACTCCGAGCTCCTCCCGGATGACCGAGCTTCTCACCCTATCTCTAAGGGAGAGCACAGCCACCCTACGGAGGAAGCTCATTTCGGCCGCTTGTACCCGTGATCTTGTTCTTTCGGTCACTACCCAAAGCTCATGACCATAGGTGAGGGTAGGAACGAAGATCGACTGGTAAATCGACGGATCTGTCTCTTCACCACGACGGATCTGTGCAGAGCCCGCATTACTGCAGACGCCGCACCGATCCGCCTGTCGATCTCCCGCTCCATCCTTCCCTCACTCGTGAACAAGATCCCGAGGTACTTGAACTCCTCCACTTGGGGCAGGATCTCATCCCCGACCCGAAGGGTGCACTCCACCCTTTTCCGGCTGAGGACCATGGACTCGGATTTGGAGGTGCTGATTCTCATCCCGGCCGCTTCACACTCGGCGGCGAACCGATCCAGTGAGAGTTGGAGGTCACGGTCTGATGAAGCCAACAGGACCACATCATCTGCAAAAAGCAGTGACCCAATCCTGAGGTCACCAAACCGGAACCCCTCAACGCCCTGGCTGCGCCTAGAAATCCTGTCCATAAAAATTATGAACAGGATCGGTGACAAAGGGCAGCCCTGGCGGAGTCCAACCCCCACCGGAAACGAGTCCGACTTACTACCAGCTATGCGGACCAAGCTCTGACACCGGTCGTACAGGGAACGGACGGCCTGTATCAGGGGGTCCGATACCCCGTACTCCTGGAGAACCCCCCACAGGACCCCCCGAGGGACACGGTCGAATGCCTTTTCCAAGTCCACAAAGCACATGTGGACTGGTTGGGCAAACTCCCATGCACCCTCAAGGATCCTGCAGAGGGTGTAAAGCTGGTCCACAGTTCCACGACCCGGACGAAAACCACATTGCTCCTCCTGGATCCGAGGTTCGACTATCCGACGGACCCTCCTCTCCAGTACCCCCGAATAGACCTTACCAGGGAGGCTGAGGAGTGTGATCCCCCTATAGTTGGAACACACCCTCCGGTCCCCCTTCTTAAAAAGAGGGACCACCACCCCAGTTTGCCAATCCAGAGGCACTGCCCCCGATGTCCACGCGATGTTGCAGAGTCGTGTCAACCATGACAGCCCCACAACATCCAGGGCCTTGAGGAACTCCGGGCGGATCTCATCCACCCCCGGGGCCTTGCCACCGAGGAGCTTCTTGACCACCTCGGCGACCTCAGCCCCAGAGATAGGAGAGCCCACACCCGGGTCCCCAGGCCCTGCTTCCTTACCGGAAGGCGTGTCGGTGGGATTGAGGAGGTCTTCGAAGTATTCCTTCCACCGATCCACGACGTCCCGAGTCGAGGTCAGCAGGGCACCGTCACCCCCATACACAGTATTGACGGTGCACTGCTTCCCCCTCCTGAGACGCCGGATGGTGGTCCAGAACCTCTTTGAAGCCGTCCGCAAGTCATTCTCCATGGCCTCACCGAACTCCTCCCATGTCCGGGTTTTTGCCTCAGCGACCGCCGCAGCCGCCCCCCGCTTGGCCTGCCTGCAGCCTCCGGAGTCCCACAGGCCAAAAAGGCCCTATAGGACTCCTTCTTCAGCGTGACGTCATCCCTCACCGCCGGTGTCCACCAGCGGGTTCGGGTATTGCCGCCACGACAGGCACCGACCACCTTGCGGCCACAGGACCGGTCGGCTGCCTTGACAATGGAGGCCCACTCTGACTCAATGTCCCTCGCCTCCCCCGGTACATGGTCAAAGTTCTCCCGGAGTTGGGAATTGAAGCTCTCTCTGACAGGAAACTCTGCCAGACGTTCCCAGCAGACCCTCACAATGCGTTTCGGTCTGCCAGGTCTGACCGGCAGGTCTCACCACCAGGTGGTGATCAGTTGACAGCTCCGCCCCTCTCTTTGCCCGAGTGTCCAAGACATGCGGCCACAAGTCCGACGACACGACTACAAAGTCAATCATCGAACTGCGGCCTAGGGTGTCCTGGTGCCAAATGCACATATGGACACCCTTATGCTTAAACATGGTGTTTGTTATGGACAATAAGTATTGCCACCCCTGCCCGGCGCCTTTCACCAATGGCAACTCCAGAGTGGACGAGAGTCCAACCCCTCTCGAGAAGACTGGTTCCAGAGCCCTTGCTATGCGTCGAGGTGAGGCCGACTATATCTAGTCGGAACTTCTCAACCTCGCGCACCAGCTCAGGCTCCTTCCCTGCCAGAGAGGTGACATTCCACGTCCCTAGAGCTAGCTTCTGCAGCCGAGGATCGGACCGCCAAGGTCCCCGCCTTCGGCTGCTGCCCAGCTCACACTGCACCCGACCCCTTTGGCCCCTCCTACGGGTGGTGAGCCCACGGGAAGGGGGTCCCACGTTGCCTCTTCGGGCTGTGCCCGGCCGGGCCCCATGGGTGCAGGCCCGGCCACCAGGCGCTCGCCATCGAGCCCCATCCCCAGGCCTGGCTCCAGGGGGGGGCCCCGGTGACCCGCGTCCGGGCAGGGGAAACGAGGTTCCATTTATATTATTCGTCATAAAGGGTTTTTTGTGAGCTACGCTTTGTCTGGTCCCTCCCCCCGGACCTGTTTGCCTTGGGTGACCCTACCAGGGGCATAAAGCCCCCGACAACGGAGCTCCTGGGGTCATTGGGACACTCAAACCCCTCCACCACGATAAGGTAGTAGCTCAGGGAGGGGAAGTTAATGCAACACATTACAGTATAAACCAGTGGAATTTCATTCAATCCTCAGTTCACTGTATGGGTCAATGACGTATAAGGATTTGCAACAACTCAATTTTAGAATAATGAAAACAAGCATATCTAATGCAGTAGTTCAAACATTCAGAATGTTGTGTACCTGAAGATCTATATTATAAATTTGAAATTAAGTGATTTTAGTGGGGGGGGGGGGGTTTAAGATTAATTGGCGCTGGCCTTAAAAAGAGTCATGTGGTGCGACCATGATTCATCTTGAAATAAATCAATTTACTTAACACGCTTCACATCTTCTTTTTTTTTTTTTTTTTACAAGTTTTCAGTAAAAAGTGTTTCAGTGTTTGGAAACAAAGTATTTGAATTTTTTGTAAATGATGATCTTTTATTTATATAAGATATTTCAAGATGAATCATGGTCGCACCAAATGACTTTTTTTTCAGGCCAGTGCCAATTAATCTTGAAAACCCCCCACTAAAATCACTTTCAAATTGTAATATGAATTGTCAGGTACACAACATTCTGAATGTTTGAACTACTGCATTAGATATGCTTGTTTTTATTATTCTAAAATTGAGTTGTTGAAAATCCTTATACGTCATTGACCCGTATATGTGTCCACCTGCTTAAACATTGAGGATCTAAACTGCTAAGCTCTAAACTCCAAGATAGTCAGAAAAGGCTAACCTACAGCAGGAGCCTATACTGTAGCTGAACAATGTCCAGTGAACAGATTTTGCTGAATGTGAAGTTCCAGGATGCTAAGCCTGGCTGTTGTCTGTTTCATTCACAGTGATTAGCCTATAGCCTCTAGGCTCAGTCTGTATATAGACATGTCTGCAGTAAACTTGCTGTTACAGCAAATTTGAGACACCGCAGATTGACAGTAACCTATCACGGGCCTCACTCAGAGCTGCCAAGAACACAATATACAAACTACATACTACAAATTGTATTGTATGCTTCCCAGCAAACAGTAAACCACACACTGATGATTAGAACGAGCAAAACTGAGGCGACAGTAATGGGAATGAACAATGCTTTTGTTTGAAATTCTTCCTGCCTTTACATTTTCCCATAAATGTAACCATAATTTTTACACTCTATCCACTTTATTATGAGTGTGACACTTGGTGGTCATTGCATTAAATTCCATGAATTAGACATTTTAAACCTAATGAGGCCATGTATCTGTTGACATTTTCCTCATTGTCCTGGCCGGGTGAGAGTTCAGTTAAGTCTCAAGTCAGTGAGTGCTGCTGTTGGCAGTCAAAACGTTGGGAAAACAAACCCCAAAGAATTATAGCATTGATTTTACATTATATTAGCATCTAATCCAAATGCTTGCATATGTTTGTATGTATATATGTTATAGTTGAAATGACAGCTTCATTATCATGTTTGTAACACAAATAGATTAAACTTAAATTAACTGTGTGGTTAAAAAAGATTTACATGGCACAGACTTTAGTCAAACATAATAATATGAGAATATTATGGTATTTTACATAAGATAATGTCAGTTAAAAAAACATGGTTCTGATCTGATTTTTGCTTTTGTCATGGGATGGATATTATGAAGTAAAAAGGACACAGACATTTATTTTAAAACAATATTAGCATGCTTATATACAGTACCAATTAAACAGTTTGGACACACTTGCCCGTTCCCTTGTATGAGAAATGTCCAAACGTTTGACTTGTACTGTACATTGAAAGAGTTTTTGTTGTGTAATGATGATTCTTCATGTCCATACTGGCTGCAAAGAGACTCCTTCCCTTACTTGCTGAACTGCAGTGGAAGGACAGTAACACAAAGAGGGAATTTCAAACTTAAAAGACTTGAAGATAGTATCTCTGCTGAATCCTCATATTGGCTGAACTTTAAAATGTATTTTGTTCCTTCCCCTCTAACATCGGCGTCACATTAGAAACAGATTGCAATAAATTAAACAACTACAGAATGAAACAATGCTTTTAATTTACAAAGACAATGTTAAGATGCTTCAAGACAGACATGAAAACATGGTAACATACCCATTAATGAGAACGCTAGTATCAACTATGTCCAGAGGAGGGCACTGTTAAGTCAAACTTATATTTCAAGAAGGGCGCAAAACAGGTGCAGTACCTTCTGAGTGAATATGGTGCCCTGCCAGAAACATTATCTGTTATGATAGTGGAAAAGAACAACTAAGTAAATAGATTCATAAAATCCCAAAATAAACCTTCACTGGAGCACTCATGAGTGTCATCTTAAGTAATACAACATTAAACTGAGGAGTATTGACAGACTTTTTTGGCTGTTTTTATTCAGATTCATTTTTGTGTTGATGTATTTGAGTAGATTAATGATTGACTTGAAGCAGAAAAAAACCAATATATTTACTTCTGGTGTTGGTAATAAATTTGAATTATAAACCTCAGCTGATTTGTTATCAGTGTTTAGGGCCTCATACTGCTTGACTTGCAGTTTACCTGGTGCTAGGAAATGCACTGTCGCCAGATAAGGAGCTTAGAAACTCATCTAATTCTAATGTTTCCGGTTTTCTTGACATTTTTCTCCTCAAAGGGTCATGTTTGTTTAAGAAATGACACTTGTAGAAAATCAGTAGAAAAACTACAGTGTCCCGCACAGGACATGAGCAAAACATTTTTATTTATCCACTTTACTGGCACGTAGGAGAAACTATCCAGCACTCAGATCATATATGTGATCTATTTTCATAAATTCAAAATGCAAAATCAGTGAAAACAGTTTATTTGTTTATCTGTTTTTTTGTAGTTGTCAATGAAAACGGTTTATTTGTTTATCTGTTTTTGTTTTTTGCTCACCAACTACATTTTTACTGTTTTTTTGTGTGTAATATTGAGTATAGTTTGCACTTTTGACTTGTGACACACATCCATTTTAATTTATACATAAATATACACATATATATAATCCTGTTTTCTTGTTTAGAACAGCAGTGTCTTAATTTTTTAAGCAAAAATAACTTTAATTTAAGGGCTGTCATTGGTAGCAGGGATGATCAAAAGACCTAATTCACTCACTACACATACACAGACATACAGAGAAATATAACTAACTGTACACCTTTCAAAAGAGATTATGTGTCTAATCTTGCAACTGATAACCCTTCAAAGTATAACACAAACTCCTTCCTATGTGAAGACAGCCCAGAGACGTTCACTGTTTCTTTGAAACATCCTATCTGTCAATGAAAACTCAGATACACCCTGAGTTATTGCTCTGTCCAAAGGCCAAGGCAGCACAGAAGGTTATTGAAACTGTATAAGAGAGTGCAGTGTCCTCCCTCCTCAGTGTGTATTTGTGTTTATGTGTGGACGGATCTGAGGCAGCAAGATGTTTTGTAGGATTCTTGTAGCGTTGCTGGCTCTGACCTGCACTGTTTCTGCTCTGTCAGAGGTGGAGATCAGGGCGAAGGAGTTCCTGAACAAGTTCGACGAGGAGGCCACCAAGCGTATGTACCAGTATTCGCTGGCATCATGGGCCTACAACACCAACATCACACAAGAGAACTCTGACAAATTGGTAAGCATTTGGAGACCTCTTTAATGTTGCCTTACCATAGATTGTGCAGTTTCTATAGATAGACTAGTGTTCACAGAGTTTACTGATTTACATGATTTTATGTGTATTCATTCCACCCAGGCAGAAGAGGGGCAAATCTGGGGCGCTTTCTACACCCAAATATCAGATGAGTCTCGGCAATTTCCCATTGACCAGATCACGGATCCTGAAGTCAAATTACAGCTGATCTCCCTACAAGACAAAGGCTCTGGTGCCCTATCTGCAGATAAAGCTGAACATGTAAGACAGCTGCTGTTAGATTTCATTATGTGTTTAAATGTGTCCCAAAATATGTTGTTTTTGTGTTTGTAAAAGCTGCAAAGACACAAACTTCTTCTGCTGGACTGTTCCTCATTGCTTCATCGCTACTTTTAAGTTAAGTCTACCTGTAAAGTTCATTACGAATTCACATTAACATAAACATTTTATCCGTGTGTTTCTAAAATCTGTTTGTAGCTGAGCAAGGTCATGAGTGAGATGAGTACAATCTACAGCACAGGGACCGTGTGCCTGATGGATGACCCTTTTACCTGCCAGACTTTGGAGCCAGGTACACTCTTAGCCAGGTACACTCACCTTAACTGGTTAATAAGGACCAGTTAAGGTGAAGTATCTACTACTGTCAGCCGAAGTTAGATAATGCAGTTTATAATTAACAGTCACAAAGAAAAGAAACACAGCTTTATTAGATTATTTAACAGATTTTACCAAGATACTGTAACAAGTTCTTACACTCTTTCATTTTGAACTCTGACATAACAAAAATGTAAAGTAGGAAAGTAACTAAATGTATTTCCATTTTATGCCAGGTGAAATTTTGATGAAATTTTATTTTATTGATTTTACAGCTACAGACATTTCTGTCACTTTTTAGATTAAGATTTTACATAAAATAATTATGTAATAGGTTTAAATTAAGTTAAGAAAAACATGAACTGTTAAATATTAAACCAGTAGTTCACAACTTTTTTGGTTTATGACCCTTTACAAAAAAACAGTACAGATGCATTATCAGGTGTTCAACCAGAGATAAAAAGAGTGATTTCCACTCTAAATTTCTCAGATTTGAACATTTGTGAATATTCCCAAATTGTGTGCACACTTCTGTAGAACGCCTTCTTTTTTTCTTCCTTTCAACCCCCATAATCTTCTCACAAACCCTCAGATTTGATCATGTGTATATACATTAGTTACACCACAAGAAGCTACAACAATATAATGATACTTATGCAGCCATATATTGGTATTAACAATCTAATAATGTTATATTTAATATAATAAATCAGTCACAGGAGGCAGTTTTATGATAATGTTAAGGCAGCATGTCTTATCTTCTAAAATATTGTTTTATTGGAAGCTTTCGCCTTGAAAACTGTTTGCAGATTTGATTACTAAGATAAGCATTTATTTGAGCTTTGTACCTGGCCACTGACTTGTGTGTGGCTCTGTTTACAGGACTGGAACATGTTATGGCCAATAGCCAAAACTACAATGAGCGTCTGCATGTGTGGGAGGGCTGGAGGAAAGAGGTGGGGAAGAGGATGAGGCCGCTGTATGAAGACTATGTGGTTCTGAAGAATGAAGCTGCCAAACTAAACGGTGATTCTCCTCAAAGGAAACATGCTATATGTTATAAGAATGTTTTAAAGTCCCATTCACTATGAGGATGCATACTATTGATAATATAAGTGAATGATCAAAAAATAATGTGTGTTGACCAAAGGAAACATTTACATATAATCCTGTTGATTACTTTGACCTCAAGCTTTGAACACAGACTACCACAGATTTCCACAATGTACTCCTTGCTCTTTATTTCTCTTGATCTTTTCCTCTCTAACACCCACATTTACAGAGTTTGAAGACTATGGAGCTTACTGGAGATATAACTATGAGACGATTGAGGACGACACTCAGTTCAAGTACACTAGAGATGAGCTGATGGAAGATGTCCGTTCAGTATACAAAGAGGTACGTGTGTAATATCTGTTCATGTCTGTTTCATGCTTCTTGGAATATAAGAGAATGAAAATGAGCGATGTGTTACTGATTGCGTAAAGAAATCACAGTAATTTATCGTTTTTCACAGATCATGCCCTTGTACAAGGAGCTACATGCCTACGTGAGGGCAAAGCTTATGGATGTCTACCCAGGACACATTGATGCAGAAGGACCTCTGCCAGCCCACCTACTGGGTATGTTCACTGCGGATTTTGTGAACCATCACTGTTCCACATATGAGTCTTTTTGTCTTGCTGATGGTGTGGGAGACTTCACTTGAGTTTGGTGCTGAAATCATCATAGTTAAAGAGCCAGCATCCCATAAGCAACAGCTTCATGAGCTTCATCATCAGCTCAGTAGATTCAACGGTTTATTGTCATATAATCAGGAAAAGTTGCACTGTGCAATGAAATTCTTAGCTTGCTGTCCTGTCAGATTATCATATGTAGAATAGAAACGATGAATTTTGAAAAGTAGGTTACATGACAGTGAAGTTAATATAAGTTAATATAATATATATCTTAATGCCTCAGATCAGTAAGATTTGAGTGCTCATGTATTTTTTAAGCCCAGTCCAGAGCTGTTGTATGGCTCCCTCTGTCGTCCAGGTCTGAACACTACTGTTTGTTTACACTCAGATTAAACAGGATTAAAAAGCACTCAAAATGTTTGACACAATTGAGTCACAGCTTGCAAAATGAGCTTTACAAATCTGTTTGACGCTATAAATGTGTTTGTTTTTATTTGTTTGAGGATTGGTAAAGAGACAATTCTGCCCCCTAGTATCATTTGAAAGGACTATAGCTATACACACCTGTGTTAATATGTCCTGTGCACACCTTGGTTAATATGTCCTGTGAGCTTAATGTCTGGAGTTCAAAGTGAAAAGTGTTTTAACTTGTGTGCTTATTATCCAGGTGATATGTGGGGAAGATTCTGGACCAACCTGTACCGTCATTCAATCCCTTACCCACACAAGCAGGATATTGATGTCAGCAATGCTATGGTGGAACAGGTACAGTGCCACCGAGTTGATCCTTTTATTTATTCAGTGTACAAGTTAAACATTTTAAATGAAAGAATATAGTATAAGGCAACACAGATCATGCAGTGATGTTGTAAGAAGTTATACCAGTATATAAATACAATTCTGAAAAATTGGAATTTTCAGGGTTGGACTGAGGATCGGCTTTTCCGGGAAGCAGAGAAGTTCTTCATGTCTGTGGGCCTGTATGAGATGTTCGATAACTTCTGGAATAACTCCATGCTGACAAAGCCTACAGATGGAAGCAGGGTGGTCTGTCATCCCACAGCCTGGGACATGGGAAACAGAGAGGACTTTAGGTAGAATAAACCCACAGACATGCACATATTCACACATGCAGAAACAAGAAATCGTACTAGTCATATCAATTAAGTGATGAATCAGGTTCACAAGCAACTTTGTAAGATGATATCTCACACAGACACGATTGTGGCCTTTTTGTGGCATGATTAGAGAACAGTAATCTTACTGTAGATCAGAACATGGGAGCCATAAATATGAACTTGCTGGGACAATGATGTTGATTAATCTCTGAGTCATTCTTTCTAGCTAATAAAGATAAAAAGTCTTTATGCTGTCAAATATTAACCCATATACTTCAAAGCTCTCCCAGTACTGACTGATTTGGAGGTTTTATAGCAACATAGTTTGTCCAAATGCAAAATATAGCTTTTCCCAAATATGTTACAAATGTCAGGGTTTATGACTCCTCAAGTGTCAGATTACTGGACAAAGGTTTTACTTTTCATGTTTCACTGGACCAACGCCCAATTTATTTTATTGGACTTGGCCTTCAGTGTATGTTATATCTGACTTATCAGAAACATGTTATTGCACTGGCTGTTTTATTAGTACAGGATATCTGATATGGTATCATGAAATGCTTGAATCACAAAATATACAACTGCTGACATCCATACTTTTCAGGATCAAAATGTGCACCAAAGTAAACATGGACGACTTCCTGACAGTGCACCACGAAATGGGACACAACCAGTATCAGATGGCTTACCGCAACCTGTCCTACCTCTTGAGGGATGGCGCCAATGAGGGTTTCCATGAGGCTGTCGGTGAAATCATGTCCCTCTCTGCTGCGACACCCATACACCTGCAGAACCTGGGACTCCTAGGAGATGGCTTTGTTTATGATGAAGGTACTGTTGATGTCTATAACGCTAGCAGTTTTCAAACCAAAGAAATAGTGATTCTGCAGTTCTCAGCTTTAGCCTCTTTGCAGCTCATTGTTTTGGTTTTACGAACTACAACTTTATTGTTTTGGTTTACTCTTGACTCTCATAAGTGTTTCCAGCCGTAGGCAGCTGTTTTTAGTGAAAAACCTCTGATAAACCTCTTGTACACTACCTGCTCAGTATCAAACAGCAGACAGACAAAGTTAATGACTACGTGGTAAATAAAGTGTCGCATTTCGCAGCTGAAGAGCCAGATATTTCTCTCAGGAGTTGGTGGAAAGCAAAACAGAGCTAAAAGGAAAGTTAATGTTGGACTCTAAAAATGACTCCAAACGAATGCTTAAGTTGCTCTGTGTCTACTGGATGTGTAATTATGCAATCGTTTGCAAATGTACCATATCAGCTGAGATAATGTATTAGTGTTGTGTTTACAGCTTGTTTCCATTGCTGCTAAGTCACCAAAAAATCTTTTGATTTACCCAGCTTTTTTTTTTATAGCAGCATGACAAAGCTTTGCTTGCATTTTTCGTTGGCTTTTGAAAAATGTTTATGATTCTAATATTTTGTAGAATTTCTCATCTCACAAAATGGCAGGCCAGTTAATAACTTTATCTAAACACATGACCTACACTAAAACTGGAGATACAAGATGAAGAGGTAAATGCATACAGATCTATATGAATTAGAGAGGGTATAAGTGTCTCTGGGTTGGCATGGCATGCAGGATAAATATAGCTTCACCACCCACTGGGTATCATCACACCATGTTCACATGTTTACTTAAGTGAAACCAGATCTACTAACTGTTATACACACACTGTAATTCTAAAAGAGTCTAAAACAAGTGAGATAAACAGATGTTATGAATAGCTTATCAAATTCCTAAAACTACCATCTCTCTTCCAACATGATTTTCAGTATCTCATAAATGTAAAAAAGTGTGTTTCAGTATTCTCAATGATGGTCTAACCACATAGAGAGCCTCCCAAACATTTTCATGCTTTATATCGTAAACTGTGTTTCTTCCTTTGCAGAGACAGAGATTAACTTCCTGCTGAAGCAGGCACTCACCATTGTGGCCACACTGCCATTCACCTACATGCTGGAGGAATGGAGGTGGCAGGTCTTTGCAGGGAATATCACTGAGGATAAATGGATGGAGCGCTGGTGGGAGATGAAGTAAGTAGACATTTGCATCTACAAATTATTTTTCAAACGCTCAATTTGTCAAAATCTGTTAATTTCTTATGTCACTGTAATCAAATATGGTCATGACATCATCATGATATTGAGGCATTTCATGGTCTGTAACCTCAGTGGCTGCGTTACTGCAGGTCTGTGGTTACAGCATCAACCTGCATCAGGTTTGACTTTCTGATGTCGTTACAGGAGAGAACTTGTAGGAGTGGCGGAGCCAGTGCCGAGAGATGAGACCTACTGCGACCCGCCTGCTCTGTTCCACGTTTCTGGAGACTACTCCTTCATCAGGTGACATTCAACTCACACAGCTGCATTGCAGAAGCTGCAAGTTAAGGAACAAGTCACCATTTTATGATATAGATCCAGGAATATTTCATTGTGGAAAGACAGGGTAATACCAGATGGCGTTTGACACTTTCTGTATTTTCTCACTTTCATGAAAGAAAAAATCAGCCCATGGTAGTTTCGGACCTTATATGTATTCATATGTATTTTATGTAAGCCAAATAGACACACACAGTGTAACAAACAATAAGCAACATTTCATCCATACACACATTGCTTCTGTGCAGAGTTCAAGGTGGTTGCCTGGCAACTGCATTGTGACATTGTTTGGCAAGATATTACAAAAGATATTTCTTTTACATCATAACAACTCTTTGTGTACATATTTTTTAACTTTTGAGAGGCCAGATTAGTTACTTCTTCCTTCTTTAAGTCTTGATGCTACATTGACTGTTGGTCTACTGTTGGTCTACAACAGTCAATGTAGACCAAAAGCTTGGCAACTGCTCTGTTAGGGAGCTACCTGAATCTTCCATATCTTGTCCATCTGAACACCAATTTTATTTGTTTCCTCTATGTTACACATGTACGTGCAATCATCCAAAGCCGGTCTATGCCAAAACAATGTCTAATGTAAACCTCAAAAGCATGACTTCAGATCATTTTAATCCATGTCTTTTAACCAGCATGTCATATTTGTTTAAAACAATCGGTCCATTTCTGCTACATCACCCATATGTGTGTGTGTGTGTGTGTGTGTGTGTGTGTGTGTGTGTGTGTGTTGGTGGTTGTGAATACAGATACTTCACAAGAACCATCTACCAGTTCCAGTTCCAACAAGCACTTTGTGATGCGGCCGGTCATGTTGGTCACTTGTCCTCTTGTGACATTACTGGTTCTAAGGAAGCAGGCACCAAGTTGAGGTATGGACAACTTCCTGTTTCCCTTTGAAGATCGTCACAGAATCACATGTAGTCTTTCGCTTTTTCCACTAGCCCTGTGACAGGCCTGTACATTTTCTGAGAAATTACATAAGGTTATTACAAATATAAATGCAGCAGTACTATATCATCATCATCACTGTTACCACTATCACAATCATCACTATCATTGTTTTCTGTTAGGAATATGTTAGAGCTGGGAAGGTCCCAGTCCTGGACCAGGGCTTTGCACACAATATCCGGTGATACTAAGATGAATGCTCGCCCCCTATTGAACTATTTTGACAAACTTTATCAGTGGCTGAAGGTGGAGAACCAGAAAAACAACAGGCTTGTTGGCTGGAAAACAGCAGTGGATCCATGTGAGTACAAAATACACATACTGAAGATTATTCCCTCTCATAATTACATACATTTTAACATAACATACATTTTCTTCAAGGAATAGTTTGACATTTTTGGAAAATTTGCATATTTGCTTTCTTGCTGAAAGTTAAATGAGCTGATTAATCCCCAGAGTGGTATCAATCTTCTTATTTTACTTATTTTCCAAATGTTAAACTATTCCTTTACTTTCCATCTGTTCTGATTTGTTTTCTGGACAGCTTGTCAGGATTAAGTATGTTTTGGCCATATTGTATTTTTATAGTGTTTAGTTCCTCATCAAACACAGTTAATTGAACACTTTCTGATAGATAAGAGAAGCTGTCCCAGAGTTATAACGTGAATTACAGAACAAACAATTTCACACCATTATATAATAACTGTAAAAACTTGATGTTACCTCTGGTGTAAAAAATGCTGTGCCACTTGGCTGTACAAGAGCACTTTGGTTTAAAAAACAATTCTGGGGACATTTTTAACAAAGTAGAAAAGACACAGACTCACCCAGTCTGTAGTTTGTTCATGACAAATATTTGTGTGCTCAGACCACATTAATTTATTAACAATTTAATTTGTTTGCAGACTCAGAGAATGCCATTAAAGTTAGGCTAAGTTTGAAGGCTGCCATGGGCGATACAGCTGTGAGTATTATTGATCATCATTAGAGGAGTTACTGTTTCTAACTACATCTGACATGACAGGGCTTTTGCAGCTCTGAAGTGAACTGTTTGATATCATGGCAAATGTTATGTTATTACTATGTTCTTCAGTATTCCTGGAACGCCAATGAGCTGTACCTATTCAAGACCAATGTTGCATATGCTTTGAGGCAGTACTACAGCCTACACAACGAGACCCTTCTCTTCACGTCAGTGTCAACTGCATATTCCTAAGACTAGAATGTGAACATTTTTAGATTTATTATTTTAGATTAACATCACATTTGATTTGTCAAACTTGTCTGTTTGCATCTGCAGATCTGAGAACGTCCTCACCTATCAGGAGACACCCAGAATCTCCTTTTACATTGTGGCTACCAACCCAAAAACTCCCTCCACATATATCCCCAAAGCAGATGTGGTAGCTGCCATACGGTGAGGCAGGAATTTAACTCAACATTTTTTATTTTTTTGATTACATTATATACGATATATTACAAAAACATGTTCAAAATACTTTTTGACTCACCCCGAATGTTTCACAGACCTTCAGCAGCTTTAATAGCCATACCAATTTAATTTTACGTGTTTTTTAGTCTTTCTAGCTGTAGGGAAGGCATCATCTGTCGGTTGGTTAGTCCACCACTTTGGTCAAGAGATCTCAACAGCAATCAGATGACTCACCATTCAGTTTTTATTTTACATTCATGGTCTCAAGAGAATGAATCCTCCTGACAGCTTTACCAGTTTTCAATTATCAAGTAAAGTATCTCAACATCTACTGAATAAGTTGGCACCAACTTTGTAAAGACATTCATGGTTCCTAGACAGTGCTAGCGCCACCATGTTACACTTTTGGTATAGAAATGTCTCATGTCTCTCCTTCACATGTATTGTAATCATTTTGTGTAATCATTTTGTTAATACCTCCACTTTTCATCTTGTGCCTTCATCAAGTCAAAATATAAATTTGTATATACTATAATACTTTGGTTTATTACCAAATACTTGCAAAACTAATGTTACTCCAATCAGCCTTTGTGTTTAGTACTAATGAGCAAATGTTAGCATGCTAACTCACTAAACTAAGATGGAGAAAATATTATACCCAGAAGGGCTAAGTGAAGGGCAACATGATTTATATTCTTGAATTTCAAATCTCATTCACAAGGCTTTGTTAGTTATTTGCCTCTCTGTATAAACCATGACCTGGATGACTGAGAATTTTACCTGATAAAGATTAGCATGTTAGCATTGTCATTATCAGTCTGCTGACATAAGCATTCAGCTCAAAGCACCACTGTGCCTACAGCCTCACAGAGCTGCTAGCATGCCTGTAGACTTTTAGTCTTGCTTTCATATTACTTCTAATGTGACGATATCAACTCAGATTGAATTTACAATAGACATTTTCAGTACGTGTGCAATAATTAACCTTTTTTTAATATTAATCCCAGATTATCTCGAGGCCGAATCAATGATGCCTTCCAATTAGATGACCATACACTGGAGTTCGTGGGTATCCCACCAACACTGGCAACACCTGTGGAGCAGCCGGTGGAGGTGTGGCTAGTGGTATTTGGGGTGGTCATGGGATTGGTGGTGCTGATGGGCGTCTACCTTGTCGTTTCTGGTATCAGAGAGCGCAAGAGGTGAGTTTAGTCTTGAGGCTGAGACCCATTTTTAGACACTTACATGTACAGTACTCTACCATTTTCTAGCATAACTGTGAGAAATGTTTTGTGGTTGTTGTGTTTTGCAGGAGGCCTGCAGAAATAAAGATAGAAGAGAATCCCTATGAAACAAGGATTGATGGACAGAGTAACAAAGGCTATGACGACAGTGATGAACAAACTGGACTCTGAGTCCACCGCTATTCACAGCCCCTTATGAAACATGTACATAAATGCTAAATGTATACCTATATGTGTAAAAGTTTGTCAAGGATTTTGACTCCCACAGGTATTGTAAAGTGAATTTCCTTAATATAGGCTGTATAAGATATACAAATATGAATTGTACTTGGACTTGTAGTTTAGAAAACTACAAAATCAGTGTGCCAAAAGTAACCATACCGCACTTTTGAGTACAATCACAATGTATTTCCATTTATATGTAGATACTCATACACTGACTATTTTAATAACATCCCTGAAAATGTGATTTAATTGTATTCAAGCTTTATTTCTGATATAGGTCCTTTCGGGGAAGCAGTGTTTTTTCCAGTGTTGCTTTCAGATTGTGTTTTTTAATTCATAAACATTATATTGCATATTCAGAGAATGTCATAGTTGTTGTTCAGCTCAAATTCAGGATAGTTGATTTAAAAAACAAGAATTATGTTTGTCCATATTACTTTTTAATATTTAATACTCTGTAAAAGGCTTTGATGGTCATACATTTTTGTAAAGCTATTTGATACCTGTTTTAAAATATAAAAATTAAGTGTTGTTGTAATGGAGACTTGGATGTGAAATGAAAAATTCATGGAAAATTGCAAGCGTTGCCTTTATTAAAAATGCATTTCTGACAAAGGTCTATGACTGAAATGTTGCATTTAAAAACACTTTCACTAACTGTAAAATACATAAAATACACAGTTTATTACCAAAGGGGGAAAAAATTGAAAAAACAACAACTGAACTACAGTTTAAGCATCATTTGTTATACATAAAACATCACATAGCCAGTCAAAGCTCATTTAATGCTTGTGCTTATGCTCATGTTTATAGTTTATATCATTAAAAATGTAATTTTGATGACAATATCCCATTATTTTGCATGTTGCAAAAAGTATTAAATAAATAAGATTATCACATCACCTTGTTGTTTTTAGAAATACATTATTTTCATGTAATTGTAAATGAAATGACATCTTTAAGGTTGTAATTGTTAGCTATTCATTCTGCAGAAAGCACCTTTGCTTGTGAAATCACTGTAAGTGACAGAATACCAAAAATAGTATCACTTATCTGAACCAGAGCAACACAAATACATTAAAATACAAATCTTTCATATATTGTATGATACATATCTACGCTCTTCTGCAATAGCAGAATTTGACACAGAGATACCAGAGTCTGTGTCACTGAAGGCTCACAAAAGAGAGTTATTCTTAATGTTTTTGGTTTCAGTTTTTGAACCTTGACGTCTTGATTTTAAAGGTTTAACTGCTTTGACTGAGAACAGGGAATATACACCTGGAGAGATGGCAACTCTCCATCACGTCTGAATGACGAAGAGGAATGATTGATCTTTTTTCCGTCCATCCAGGGTTGCCATTTCCACTTCATCTGTGTTGACTATCTGGATGAACCAGCCACGGTGCAGCACTGACTCAAACGTCAGCTCTGACCGGGGACCCTTCATGAAGAAGACGAACGAAAGGGTGGTCTTGTCATCCTTGGAGATCTTCCTCAGCATCTTTTTGTCACATGTCTACAACATAAAATGTGCGGTTATTGTTCATCAGAGAGAGCACAGGTGGCTGGTTAAATACTCTAACTGTAAGATAATTATGTTGGCAAAATCAGGATCCTAATAATATGTTATATGTTGTAAGTTTTCACCCCATTAGCTTTACTACATATTTATAGCATACACCGTTGTCAATGTTATTTAAATCACGAAAAGTGTAGCATGTTTTTCTTTTGGTATTTGTATTATTTCTGGACTTGGAGTGTTTTTGCCTTGATTCACTCTTGTCTGTGCTTTGTCGTTACAGGCTGCTGTCATAAGCAGATATAAAGACGTTTTAGGTGTTTATTAATGTACATTATTCGTCAACAATAATAACTCATCATATGAAGATATATTGTATTTTATTACAACTATTTTTACTTAATAGTAGGACTTACGATATGTTCCTGAAAGCTTCGGAAAAACCAAGTACATTTTTAGCCATGCAGTCCTCCCATCCATGCAGTTAAACTAATGTAAACTGTCTGCTTTAGTACAACCTGTTTACATTTCAATGAGTATGTTTTCATGTCATGCCCTACCTCCACTGTATAGTTGCCTTAACTGGAAGCAGAATGAACATACAGTACCTCGAAATTTTGTTTACCTGCGACTTAAAACTGAGTGAGACAGGTTGATGCTCATTAAATCTAACTATGTACACATGAACTTAGTTATAATTAATACCTCGACTTGTAGGAGCACTTTCTGTCCTTCTTTGCAGCACCTGAGGAAGCAGTTGGACCCTGTGAAGTTCAGAACCACTGGTATCCCTGTGAATAACCTGCTGGTTGACCTGTAGTAGTAGATGGTGATATTCTCTAAACACAAAAGAAATAAAATCATATAAATAAGAAATATTTTCCTTGTTAGAGGAAATGATTAATTAAACATGACAATGGATGAAGAGAGTATCTGAAATTAAAAACTGAATGTAATTGTTGTAATTTAAGTTTTTCAGGTGTTTCGTTTGTGTCATGTTGCTGCATGTGACTGACAGACCTGGGTTCGGTGAAACATAGACTGTCTTCTGCGAACAGATGCCTCTCAGGTATTGCTGGGAAGCCAAACATTCGACCATAACATTTTGTGTCCTGTCTTGTCTGAAACTTCCCCTAGGAACTTAAAGTGAAACAGAACAATCAAATATTACAGAACTTTTTTATGAAAAAAAGGAACATGGATCACTGGTGTGTTAAAATATTGACCTCAATACCACCGTGTACTGGTGATTGTGATTAATTCCTCACGCATCATTTTATCTGTTTATGACTAGGATGGTCCTCTATTACCAACAGAAGGTAGTTGAACTGTACATTAGTGATCTCTAAGGCTTTTTTAATCATTGACAGAATCTGATGTGTTGTATTTTTATTAATTTATAGAGACCCAAACCTAACTACATATAACTAACTAACTACTAGCTATGTTAAGGATAGACAAGACAAAAAAGAAAGACAAGAAAATGGAAGAGAACAGAAGACATGAACAGACAATAGTAGAGAATAAAGGAAGACAAAGGAAAAGAGGAGATGACAAGAAAAGAAAGGATACAATAGAAGGGAAGACAAGACAAGAATAGTTAAAACCAATAATATTTACTCACCAAGCGTCACCGTGCTGGATTCTGCCACCACCACTACGTCATGACAGGTGCTCCCATCGTCGCATCCCCTCCCTTTCACCACAGAGATGCTGGTTTTCGTCAGGGAAATGACGAGTAGATGCTTGTCCTGTCCGTTCTGCTCATCTTCAGGCTGGCAAACATCATCCTCTATTCCTCCGTCCTCCCTTCCTTCTCCCTCCTTGCTCCAATCACTCTCCTGGTCTTCCTCTCTCATCATTTCCATGTTGAAATTAAGAACTCTGGTCTCCTTGGAGACTGGATATAAAAAGTCCTCAGCTGGGTCAGGCTGATTAGTGGGCTCCTTTATCTTGGCCATCTTGTGCACCGTCTGAAGACAGGACGGAGGAGAGGGGAGATAAGTGTTGGACTTTATGTCTCTCTATGTTTGTACTTGACAACTGCTGTGTGGGAATTCCACCTTAAATTCCTAAATACAAAGCTACTGTTAAAGTTATGTGTTTTCTTCCTTTGGTGGATACCTTAATGTAGGCAGTACAATGTCATGTCATATTGTGCTATTTCTACTGCAATTACAGTGTAATATGATAAAGCAACAGTGTTGCTAGCAGCTTTTTAGTGTAACATTAACACTAGACGTGCTAAAAGTGTCCATATTTAGCAATTATAAAATATATATTTATAATATATAAACATTTAAAATGGTTTTAAACACACAATAATGTAGCTGTAAGCAGGTATAAGTGTTTATTCATGTATTTGTCAACAGCTATAACTCCTTTTGTTGGCGCCTGTAAGTGGGTGCTGGTATAGAAACAGATAATGAATGACAGAATACATTACTACGTTGATGCCCTAGGTGAGTTTTTAGATTGAAGCCCCAAAAGATTTTGATCAAAGTCCCCCGAAAAGTGTAACCTCCAGTCCTCCAGACAAAAAGGCAAGTAGGGGTCAAGTTGCAATTTAAAGAGTGCTTAGTGGGATTGCTTGAGGTAGCACATGAAGTTTGGTGGCTGTCGTGCGAACAGTAAGCCTCGGAAAATCATACCAGATGAAAACTCATGCAAGGTAATGGGGAAAAGGATAGTAAGAAAAAATACACACACTTTCCATTTATATGTTGCCCTAGACGACTGCCTATGTGGCCCAAGACACAGGCCGGCCCTGACAAGATAGTAAAGCACAGTTGTGATTATATAACATGTCTTTATAAGAGGACTAATAATTGTTAACAAATAAACTACCCTTATATCTGTGTACAACTACATTATAAACCATTTATTTAATGTTGTAGAGTTACAATAGTGTAACTTAAACATGAACACACACCTGGCAGAACCTATCTGGGTCAGAGACAGACAGACACACTCTTTGACCTATAGTTCACATTGTATATTCTTACATTCATTGCCTGAAAACTTACCCTAACCCTAACCACAGACACCAAAAAACATCTTTGTCTAAATTGGGGGCACAGCTTTTCTCATACAGAAACACACCATGCCAGAAATAAGTCACTTAGCAGATAAAACATTTTACTGGATGAAATTGATATCATTATCAGACAAGTAAACCTAAATACAATATGGAAAGAATATATTCTGAAATAGAAACTCACCAGCATTGGATTACCCTCAGCTAATGT
This sequence comes from Scomber scombrus, assembly GCF_963691925.1. Classification (NCBI taxonomy): domain Eukaryota; kingdom Metazoa; phylum Chordata; class Actinopteri; order Scombriformes; family Scombridae; genus Scomber; species Scomber scombrus. The sequence continues at coordinate 26,844,945 of NC_084970.1, read as the reverse complement.
CTGTGCCAACTCCTCAGGTGTGAGATCCTGCAAGTCTTTGCCATTTATCTGCATCAGCTTGTCTCCTCTCAAATTTAGAAAACAACACCAAAGTGAGGGTTGAATTTCTGAGTGAATAATGAATGAATTTCCAGTAGAACAAATACTTGGTTTGAAATTGGTTCACAATTTTTCAACTCTGTCTTTAAAAAACAGTCAGGTGTCCACATAAACACTCAAAGAGATTCATACTGGCTATTGAAAGATGCCTTTCAAATGCATTTTCAATGTAAGTGATGGGGGGCAAAATCCACAATGTCCATAGTCATACATTTAAAAGTTAATCTGAAGCTTATATGAATAAATTACATTGAAAGTGATGGGAGCCCCCTCTGTAAATTACATTGTTTTTGTTATAACTTTATGTGATCATAACATTTAAAAATTGATCATAAATAACTAATAAACCATCAATAAGGATCATCCTTGAGTGTAACAGACCTGTCTGTGTTTGATCTGCATTTCCAGATTTAATGGCTGAGTTGTGCTTTTAGCATTTTATGCCTCCAGGTCCTATTTATTATTTAATAATGTAAAACCTGTCTTACAGTAACCCAGAGGAGACACAATGTCTGAAGTGCAAAAAAACAAACAAAACAACAAAACAGAAAAATCTGGCATCACTTTCCTTTTTTTCCTTCTTTCTTATCCTTATCCAGCTCTTTAAAGCTAAGTTTTACCACTTCTTTTGGTGGAGACCTTTACAACTGCATACCTGATGGCTTGTTAAACAGTGAGTAAATCATTAATAAAGCTTCTTTATAATAAGCCAATAGGTCTGCAGCTGTCAATGTTAATCAATTATTAATATTAGAGCTGCGTTGTTTTCATTATCGATTAATTGTTAAATCTAGGAAGCCTTAAATATATGTGGGAAATTGCTCAGCTTCCTAGTGTCCACGATCATGTCTTTAAATGCCTTGTTTCGTCAGACCCTTTTGAATTTACAGTCATACAGGACAAAGAATCCTCACATTTGAGATGCTGAAAAATGACTGAAACGATTCATCGATTATCAAAACAATTCATTTTCAGTGGCTTGACTATAATAAGTCAATAATTCTGCTCACCATTTACAAACCCACTTTTGATGTATGCTTTATTAGAGAGCAGCAGTTCAGTAGGAGTTGTAGCCAGTAAATCTCAGCTTCCACTTCTGCTTTCTGCAGTCACTTTCTCAGTAGTTAGATCACATCTGCACTAACTTTCTTTTTTGACCACTTGATATATTATCTGCAAATTGCAGCTCTATTATAATATTCAGTTTGATCTTGTTTTTGAAGTTGTGTGTCTATTTAACTATTTTCAAACCTGATTTTTTGTAGGTATTTAAAAATGTTCTTTCTAATATCTGATTCCAAAATCATCATTTATTGTTCTCTTTATATACCGTTTATGGTGTTTATTATTATTTTTTATTTATTTAGTAGTATCACACATTAAAGTGCACAGGAAATGCTTTCTACAAGCACAGAATAATTATTCAGTTTTTTGTTACTTGTGAGAAAACTAAGTGACTTAATTTGTGTCTGTCCAACAGTGTCTCTGGGTTATACCTGACAAACGGTTTTCCTCCACTTGCTTTTTTGTCCTTGACAACATTGTCCACTTCATACCGGTGCTTTCCATCTTGGATCTGGTGGATGATCAGCACGCTTCCATTTACCGGAGAATCCTGTCATGTGGAGATGAATCAACAAAGTTTCTCTTAATAAAAAACATCAACCAACATAAACATTCATATCTTCACAAATTCATACATTTTTTTCACAGACAGCAGTGTTAAGTGTTAAAAACAGTACAACTTCATCACTGACCTTCTGATCCATGATGCTGACAGTGTCCACTGCTGATAATGCCAAAGATTGAAGCCAGTGCTAGTGGTAGTGGTTTTAAAGCCTGCCCGTATGTTTCCGCTTCCGCTTTTATTAACAGAAGGGGAAGTAGGAGTGAGGGGGCCACTCACACAGTCATGAACATGGAACTTATGTCAGAAGAGGAACTGAATGAAGATTAGTAAATCTTTAATAAAAGGGGACACTGTATGATTGAGATAACAACTTGTGACAAATATGGAACTATTAGAAATAGTAAACTTTATTTAGTATAGCACACTTCACAGAGCAAGCCCACAAAGTGCTTCACACGAATAAATTGTACCATAAAAATAGTAAAAAAAAAAAAGAAACAAACAAGAAAACATAATCAACAACAAACACTCAAAATGACACTAAACATAACAAGGTTTTTGTCTTGTTTTGTTGCTTTTTAAAGGTGTTAACAGAGGCTGCAAATTGTATCATATGAAATGTTTGCAAGTGCCTGACGATGCAGGGATCTATATGTGAAAACAAGAAAGTCAATGTAAAGAAGACAAGTTGGTTTTGATGTGAGTAATCTTGCTGTAGAGCAGTGTATAGGCTCTGTGGCTACACACACACACACAGACCCACACATTGACCTAGTTCACTTTGGGAACGTTAATATAGACAATGATTTCCTGGAAACTTAACCTAACCCTAACCACTGATCACAAACTCATACTCTTACTCTCTTACTTTCTTTCTTTCTACAAATTAGGGACACAGCTTTTGTCACACAGACAATTGTGATTTACCAAAATACATTTTATTTTAAATTAAAGCTCATATATTAAAGACTTTCCCTTTTCCTATATGTGGTCAATATAGACCCATAACACAACTGACTTAACAATAATTGCTAATACAAACTGATTATTTTGAGAATTACTTTGTCTATAATTTGCGTCCCATGATCTTATAATGTGCCTGCTCTATTCATCATGAGCAGTAAAATAGGTAAATTGGGCCTATTTTAATCTAAAAACTATTTGTACATTGTAAATTAAATGTGGTCTAAGGCAGAAAAAATTACAAAGACAGGTTGAACAAAACACATTCATAGTCATTAATATGCAGCTAATCAGAGCAAATGGAATCAATATTTAAACAAAGTGTAAAAACAAGGTCCAAGGTATTTCCCCTGATGTTTGTGGGACCAGGTACATGTTGAATACAATTAACAGACTCAGTGACATTAAGAAAATCAGCAGAAAATGTACAAGAAATGCCATTTACATTAATATTAATAACAACCATAATAACTCTGTCCAACCTAATGATAGAGGATTTTAAAAAATCAATGAATTCAGACATAAAATAACTATTAGAAACAGGGGGTCAGTAAATTCAAATACAATAAAATGGATTTGAATGACCAACTTTGGTCATCTGCAGTTCAAAGAAGGAGAAAGCCCCAGTGCTCATCATCCAGGACTAGCAGTGAAAACTGAGATGAAATTGGGAAGAAAGAGGGAGATTCCATGGAGTGTGTGTTTAAATAGTCAGTCATCATGTGGAGATGACAGCACCACATGCTGTATATTAGCAGCTAGCAATCTTGAGCCCAGTTTGGGTGAATTCCATCCCTCTGAAAAAGAGACAATCGGTCCCAAAACGGATTAAAAATGCCAATAAAACCAGCATTGGGAGCCCATAAGTGGACTGATGTCAGTTGTGAAAGCTAAGCAGGCTGCTGGAACAATCAGTACCTTGGCCTATTGTGAGAATGGCCCCTGATTTAAAAACTCTTTAATTAAAGACTCTTTACAATGTAGTAGAACATTTAGTAAGTAGTAATGGAATCACCAACATCAGTGCTGAGGAGGAGAAGAGCAGCTGAGGAGGTGACGACTGGACTCTATCAGAAGTATGTTCAGCATTGATAGTGTGTGCCACATTCACCGACTGTGGATGGATGGTCGTAGACTGTTGCAGTGAGTGCCAGCGTCCTTCTTAACAGAGGGGTTATCTTGACACATTCACATACACCTTAGACACCACATGCACCACATCCTCCTTTTTCCACACCTCATATAAAACACTCAAACTGTAAAAATCTCTTTTTATTTGTTTACAGAATGTTCTCTTCCTTAATTGTTTAGCACTACCAGTAACAGCTTGGTTGCTGTAAAAATGACCATCAAAACAACAAAATCCTAAACAGAGTGAAGAGGAATTGACAACCCGCTGATGTACAGTATGCCACTGTAGACATGGGAACTACTGGATGAATCTGACTTCCTCTGTGACAATAAATCACTCTGTAGTGATATTAGTTGCTGTTCTACAATAATGATCTATTATTATAGAAACGGAAGAGACAGATTACTTCATTACAACGGTCAGTTTGCTATATACCACATAATAGCGTCCTTGGTTGGATTCCAGCTACAGGTCATTTCTCTCTCTCTCTTTCTCTCCCTGTTTCCCGTCAGCCTCTCTGCTTTCTACTGTCAAAATAAAGGCAACAAGCCCCAAAATGATGGTGTGTCCACAATGTCCTCTTTACCATTAACAAATTTAACTGACTTGTTTTTATTAATGCACCTGTATTTCAAGACTGCCCACTAAAAACCAACACAATCATACACAGTAAAAAATATGGATGTAGTCACTATGATAACAATGTTTGAGTTTGGATAGCTGATATTACATTGTCTGTCCTTAAAGGACAAAAAACGCATTTAGACTGTCATCTATATTTTGAGGTGTTGCACCCTTGTTCCATTTTATCCTACAGGTTTGATATAATAGTACTGTCAACATAAAAAACTGAGCCACCCTTTATAGTTAACTATATATTACCTGAAGCATTCATTACACTTATTCATTTTATCTCTCATACACACTGTGGATCATTGGTGACAGTTATGTCTGGCCTGGTGCCCAGAGAGCCGTAAAGACTATGGGAAGCAACCTCCACGTGCCGGGTGTCCCTCACATTAGACATGACTGTCCTGGGCTATTTTTGAAAGATGGAGTCAATTTCACACTTAGGGGAATTGATACGTTAAAAGTACATTAGCTAATTGCCATAAAAAACATCTCCACATTCAGTGAACTGCTTACAGTTGGCAGTGTGAAAACTTTTGCACTTGGCCTTTAGGACCAATTTTGTGTGCCGTTAACATAGCCCCGACTGTCATCGCTAATGTTGAGATTATTTTTTCAGTTTTAATTTATTGTCCACCTTTTTGTGTTGTATTCCCTTTTATTTAAAAAAAAAATGTAAGAGTTAATCTATGATAACGTCTAGCTCGCATTACAAATTAATTCAGTTCATATTTGCACTCCTTTTGTCTTTAATACTGACAGGAAATGTTAGATTTCACATTCAAATCTGACTGTCAACTGAAAGGACAACCAAATCATACAATACAGATAAAACATCAAGCATTAAAGCTGATCTCTTTTGCTGAGGGATAGAAGTCTAGTTTAACTTGAAAGTGAAAATACACCCACACAACGTTTCAGTCTTCTGACCTTTCACAAGACATTGTCTTGAAATGCCTTCAGAAAGGTCTGAAGAATGAAGTGTTGGCAAATAACTATGTAGAGTCCATTTCTCTGTGTGTGGGAGTATTTTCGCTTTCTACTTGAAGATAACCAAGGAGCCTGACACCCAACAGTTTTGGTGAGTGTCTTTTGTTTTCTGCTCTGATAGAAGTCCAGTTCAAACACAGAAACACATCTAAAACAAACCAGTGGGTCAGGTGCAGGGTGTAGAGTTTTCAAACGCCCAGAAGCTATCATTTATTTGTGATGTTGCAAACTGTGAGAAGGTGTTCCTCAGGCAAATACCCAGGCACAGGTATTGTGAGGCTTGTATGCAAAAAGAAACATTATCAGCTGATCAAATGCACCTATAGATAATAAGTACATTAGCCTCAACTGTACTTTTTTTTGTTGTAAATAATGATCAAATCTTAATATACTATCATGGTAAAATTCAGTCACTTTGAAAGAAAGAAGTATTGACCGTCAATGCTTTTGGTTCTAATGTTTTGCTTTTATGATAGCTTTGAATGTATGTGTTTGTCTTAAATCAATATTATTTATATTATTTTATGACCTTAAACAGCCTGAATATTGCTTGAATTATATTTATTGTTTCATTATTAAAATTAAAATGACTATTTCTTGTTAAACAAATGACAATACAAGAAAGAGGAGTAGTGTATCTGTGTGCATTATTGCTGCAAAACTATCTGTCGCTGTTTTTATACTGGGATGAGTTGTGTTACTAAATTTATACGTGCAAACACACACACATGCACACACACACACACACACACACACACACACACACACACACACACACACACACACACACACACACACACACACACACACACACACACAGAAGCTATTTCCAGCTTTCCCCCTTTCGAGCCAGTGAAGTCCAGCTAAATCTGTAGATGCTGAGGTGGATTGAGTTACATGAGAGGCGCACGCCACTGTCGCAAACTTTCAGGTCTACCACCACCTACCACTGCAGTACACGGTGTTGAGATACGGACCACGTTTCCACTGTTCACTATTCCTTCATTCAGACAGTGGACAGTTCAAACTCAACCAGGTACAGTGAGATTGTGTGTTTCTGACTGCTGAGAAAAGTTTTTATCATTGTGGCAGCTTAAGGTACTGAGTAATGTTGACCTCTGCATTGCATTTTACTTCCTTAAATAATGGTGTGGGTGTTGGATAAAGTTACTGTAACACATTAATTAACACAATATTCAACTTATCAGAGGAGGCATGGTCAGATTTTCAGAGGTTTTTCTTTTTTTTTAGCTGCTTCACAACAAATATGGATCCTACAGAGTTCAATGGGCTTTTAAGGTTTGGCCAGATATTTACGAATGAATGGTGTTCCCAAGATTTTGTCCACTTCATTAATATCCATGAAGGGAGGAAAATATCAGGAATACTAGTCAATATAATGCACTCCAGTACTCCACAACCAACCACTACAACCTCAATAATAAACATTAAGTTGAAAAAACTGAAAATATATAAGCTTCATAAAAGTAGATTTGTGGCCGAGCTGTTGTATTGGATTGCATTAGATTGCACGTGTTCCTAATAAAGTGAAGTGACACTGACTAGTGAGTGTATGTTACAGACAATGTTATGGAAGTGAAACAGAATCTTTTCAGTTGATCCCCTTATGTTACTTCCCCAACATGAACAAAAAAAGCCCTCAACATGAGTACCTTATGTTCCCCCCTCAACATGAATACAATATAATAACCTCAAGAAGAAAGATCTTAAGTTCTAAGCCTTTTATTAATTCTTGTGCTGTTCCTTTAAAGGGCTGCAAATCTGTTTCAGTTTATATTTGCATCTTAGACTGTATGTAGAATAAATCTTCTACTCAACACCGTTTTTTTTATTTTTTATTTACCTTTTGTTGATCAAAGTGAACTTTCCATTGAGTACAACTGACCTGTTACAGTTGAAGGAACTTACTGGTTACACAAACAGGCTGTGAAAGTACTACTTATGTTCCCATGCTTGTTTTTAGATGTATATGGTTTTATACTGTACTATTTATGTGTTTCAGATGGTGATACTTGATGTGTTAGTAATAGGAGGTGGGCCTCATGCCTTGACCTTGACTAGCTTGCTGTCCAACCCTGACCCAAACTCAGATCCTGGGCAGGACTCACCCCCTTCCCCCTACTGCTTGGACCCTCCAAAACTTCAGTCAAACCCAGAAAAATCCAACAACAAAAGACACAGTGGCAAGAGGAAAAGGAGAGTAACAACTGGTACAGTATGCTTGACTTACTTAATCAGAATTATGTGACAAAATTAGTTAGTATAATCGGTTGGTTTAACCAAATTAGTCAATTGGTTTATTGACAGAAAATGAATTGGCAACTTTTTGACAGGGGACATATCATATACATTTCCAGGTCTATATTTATATTCTAGGACTCTACTTCATATCATCTGTGCAGGATTTAGGGTTGGAAAAAATCCCTATTCATCATATACTGGCCTTTTATGCAGCCCCTCACTTTGGCCTTGGTCTGAAACCAGGCAGGCAGTTCCGGTCCTCTGAAATGAGGCCAACGCGGAAGTAACTTAAAACTGAATTCTATCAAAAGGCCACCAGGGGGCGACCGTTTTGGTGTCAAAAGGACTTCCGTCTCTATACAAGTCAGTAAACGTTTTCAAAATGTGTTTATGGTCTCAATCGCTAGTTTACAGCCTTCCTCAATGCAGTATGATGTTCATTTGTGAAATTTTGGCCTCCCTGATTTGATATTTGACGATAAAGCAGGGTATGCATTGGGGAATGGCTACGTCCTGATTGACAGGTTGATTGATTCACAGGTTCAGGAGGGCGGACAGATAGACTACAGGAAATAGCCGTGAACTTGTTTCACACCGACAGTTTTCTCCAGAGTTTTGCGGTTATAGTTAGTCGTAACAGCTAACCTGTTGCCTGTGTAGACTGTGGTAGATCCAGCCATCGCAACCTCCCCCGCTCTGTCCTCTTGCTCCTCCTGATGCCCATATAAGTAGAATCTGTGTTTTTATTTTTCCCGGCATGCACCTAAAATTTTCAAGATGGCGCTGCTCAGATCCGAAACTATTGGCTTCCGAGCAGCAGTCCACAAACCAATGGGTGACGTCACGGATGTTACGTCCATTTCTTATATACAGTCTATGTCTGAAACAGGCTGTTTTAGCTGCTGTCTCTGTAAAGGCTCGCTCCCAGTTCACCCAATTTCTTCTGATTGCCAGCTCCCAGAAGCTGTCCTTCTCAGTGGCTCTGAAGGTTACAAACAAACAGTAGTAGGATTCCACTTCTTTTCTCGTTCTTTACTCAAAATGGAAACTTCTTGAATACATCCATACATGTTTGAGCCTGAATACGGTGCGAAATATGCGGGTGGACAACATGAACAACTCATGGAACAACCACAGCAACAGAGGCTAGTGAACGGATGGCTGTTTGTTAACATGCACAATCAATATCATGCCATCATGAGCAGGAAGTAGAGGCAACTATGCAAACAGAGTGTTCAGAGCAGGCTGAAGCCCTGCTATTTGACTTTTAGGGAGCATTTTTACAAATGTTGACCTTTGACCTTGTTTAATATTCAACATTACAACAGTATCAAAATAATAAATTAATAATAATGAACAGGAAATCACAAAAATGATGTTATGTGCCCTTTAAAAAAAAAAAGAAGCCACACATTGTTTGACTTCAAAATTGTGAGAATTTGCTGCTCTACTTTATCTAACGCAATAGTAAACTGAATATTTTGGGATTTAAAACTGTTGGTTGGACAAAACAAGTAATCTGAGGACATCATGCTTTGCTCAGTAAAATGTGATAGAATTTTGAGTTGATTAATTGAGATAATAATCGATAATGAAAATAATTGGTAGTTTTAGCCCATATTGCTAATTATTATCTCATAAAATTTACTTAGTTATTAATTATGTGAATATAAAATATGATTTAGTCTCACAAACAATGAGTAAATACATCTTTCTAATTGCTTGATTTATTAAGTCATAATTTTGATAAATCTTGGTGAAGTGAGTTTAGATTTTAATCTCAAATAGTTTTAACCTTGTAAGTATTTATCTTGTTTGGATTCTCATAAATCTGACTTTATCTTGATTTAAGTCATGATTTTTTACTTTAAATTAAATCCAAGTTTTTGATTTTGATATGGTTTATGAAGTAAAGGTGCTAACTCGGCATCTCATAATTTTGCCACAAATACCAGTAGAGTATCTTTCTTTCAAACTAGCTTTGACTGACCTAACTTTTCAGTTGTTAATTTTTCTGCATGTGCTTTCATATGTTCACAAAGTAAACCCAAGATAAAATACTCCTCCTCCTGTCATTGTTATGTTTTTTGTAAGGTGCCTACAGCTCAGGTGCAGTTTGTGATTAGCCTCTGCAGGTCTGACGCTGGAGGAACAACTAGCAAAGTCAACGATTTCAGAGAGGGTCATTTGCCCACCGCTCAGTCTCCGAGTGGTGGATTCCTATGGAGAGTGGACGGCTTTGTGGGAGAGCCAATTCACGGCTCTAAACATCCCTCATCTGCGCTCACACACACTGGTGCATACAGACCCTCTCAACAAGGTATAAACGCAAACAACTTCTCCTGAAGTAGAAATGAGGAAGGTGCTTTTCAGTATGATTTCATATGTGTGTTCTTTTGCTCTTTGACAGAAAGCACTGCAGGAGTTTGTTTTAAAGCATGACCGTTCAGTGGAGCTTCACAGTCTTCCAGACCAGGTTTACATTTTGGATGAAAACGCTTTCTTCAATGACATGCGACTCGGCAAGAAAGAGAAGAAACGTCTAAACATCACCTCAACACTCAAGAAGAGTTTGTCCTTCAGTCTGCCAGGAACCAAACTAAGTGTGGATTTCTTTAAAGATCAGGTTTGCTAATATATATGTGTGTCCTCTGCATGATAGGTTGAATATTACACTGTGTTTTGCATTTAGAAGCAGTTTATTACAGTTTTCAAGCACTGTGTTTTTCTTGAATTGTTTGTAACCATACATCTTTGTGTTAAGTGTTGCTGTGACTAACTTCACATTCATGTCTTCATCCTGAATAAAAGAAGCATGCAACATTGCATCCTGATAACGTTGGTTGTGGTTTTAATTATGTCTTATACTTTTTGTGGGGTTACCTCCAGATGCGTATTTTAAAGTCAAGTTTTATAAAGGGGGCATATCATGCACATTTCATTATCAGGTCTATGTTTATATTCTGTGGCTCAACTGGTAAATATTTGCATGATTTACAGATTTAAAAAAAACAAACAACTCCTTATTTATCTTATGCTGGACCTTAATGCAGTATTATGCATATGAGGGAACATTTTACATGCGGTCACTTCAAATTTTTGTACCTTGAGTATGTTAAACATAGACAACTGGTATAATAACAGCATGAAAATAACAGAAAATCACAAAAAGCATGCTATGTCCTCTTTAAGTTACAGAAAGAAAAGTTTTGACAGAATCTGACAGTCACATTGTGAGCGATACTAACACAAGAGACTTCTGAAATCTGCATGCTGATCGTCTGATCCCTGAATAGATGCCAAAGGTTGGTGTTACTTTACTGTTATTTTTAATACCATTGAGGGTGGCAAAGTCGGACATTTTCAAATCAAACACATAATGACTTTAAGTAACAAGAAAAGCATAATCCATGAACTGCTGTTTACTGAGCTGTTTGAGTTGATGAATCTGAACATGCAGGTGGAGAGATACAACTTGGACCAAGTGCTCATGAAAGGAACAGTGGCACACATCAGCCCTGTGATTGAAGACAAGGACGGGGGCAAAAAGGAGAGTGACTGTATGAAGGAGGACGAAACAAAGAATGTTGTCATGAGAGTGACTGATAGAAATGGAGATAGGGCGAGGAAGAGGGTAAAATATTTTGAAGTCCAACTTCAAGAAGGGGTCATCCTAAAAGCCCACCAGGTTGTTATGGCAACAGGTCCAACTCGTGCCCATATGGCAAACATCCCTTCGTGGGTAACAAGTATTGGAGAGAGCTACCCAGAGGAGCGCTTGCAGCACACTGTGCACCTCATGCACCATCTACCAATTGCTCAGCAAAAACTTAAAGGATCTGATTGTCAGAGACAGAAAGAGACTTTTCCCATACAAGGTAAGTCTGACTCCCTTCTGCATGGCAGAATATTCAGTGTTTTTCTTTTGCCTGATCTTTCACTGCTTCTCCAGACATCAGTGGCAGTATCCTCACTGCAACACTTTCCTTTACAAGTACTTTATGTGTGTAGTGTGTGAGGCAGGGCAGAGAGTAATGGTAGTTGGTGGAGGTCTGACCAGCGCTCATGTCGTCTCCATTGCCCTGCAGCAAGGTGCCAGTCACGTGACATGGGTCATGAGGAAGCACCTCCAGGTCTAGTGATTGTGTGAAGCTGTATGTAGACCAACCATAAAGAAATATAGTAAATATAGATGTCTGCCTCCACCATACATGTGAGTCTCCACTGTTTCTTCTACAGTTGAAGCAGTTTGATGTGGGCGATGTGGAGAGTCTGGTGGGTCGTTATTCCCACGTGGAGCATGGCATCAAAATGGATGGCCAAGCCTACCTGAGACAGTTCTACAATGAAAGGAGTCTTTACAAACGGCTGGCTATGATTCGACAGGCAAGGAAAGGAGGAGCTGTCACCCCAGAGGCGTACATCCACCTGAAGCCATTCATACTGAAAGGGCAGGTGGATGTGAAGACATACTGTCAGGTAATGGTCCACAGAGTGTAAGGTTGAGGGTGACGCCAGGTGAGGTAAATTAAATTTAGATGAGGTGAAGTGAGATTATGTAATATTAGGTAAAATAATGTGAGGTCACGTGAGGAAACATAATGTAATGTACTGCAAGTGAACTGGTTTACCTGAACTGGTTTACCTGATTCTCATCCATCTGACCAGGTGAATGAAGCCAGCTGGTGCTACAGGAACCAGGTCTGGAGCCTCTCCCTCAGCACTAGGCACCACTGGACTGGAGATATGATCTGGCTCGCCACTGGGTGCAAACTTGATGTCAAACAGGACCCTTTGCTTTCAGAGGTGATGAGGGAATTCCCCATTCAGGTGTGTTAATCTGATAAATTACTTTATATCTGTACAGTAATCATAGAAGTATGAATATGAATAGAAAAGAGAGTTGGTTGCATGATAAAATCAACAAATGAATGAAAGAATAAGGGCAATGTCATGATATTTCAAAATCAAACTATATTTTCATTATGTAAACTGAGCAAGACAACATTAAAAGATTAATGAAATGTGTCCGGTTTGTCCCCATGTAGGTGATAGATGGTTGGCCGTGCATATCAGAAAGCTTACAGTGGGCAGAAGGATGCCCTCTTTATCTGATGGGGCAGTACACTGCTCTTCAGGTAGTGTTTTGTAAAAAGAAGTTGTAACATCTGTCTGTATAATCACTTTACAGAGCCCTAATTTATTTTCTCCTGCTTTCCCCACCCACAGGTTGGACCTCACGCAATAAACCTGGCTGGTGGTCAGGCGGCCAGTATGAGAATCGCCAAGGACATTGTGCTTCGTCAGCAACAGACTAATGTAGAGGTGTCTAAGCTAAGTGGTGGGAAATCTAAAACTGAAGAATATATTCAACAAATGCAAGGCTTACTGTGGCTTTAATTTTACCATTTAGCTCGAGGAACTCAAATGCACATGTGTGTGTGCCATCATCTATTCCTGATCTAATGGGACTTATGATGTGACAGTGAATAAATGCTGTGAAACTGACTCATTTGGGGAAGTATGCCAACAATCTCTAAATGGAACATGACTGGAATCATTTTTAACTCAAATGGAAAAAGGGGATCAGTCATGTAATCCTGAATGATGTGGTGCTTGTTGTTTTATTATATCTGTTTGTGTGGTGAGCTGTTTTGTGTGTGCTTTCTTGGTGAATGTTGAGTCTTGTGCTTCAGAGCTTTTAGATCATTATATGGATTGTTGAATTTTGTGTATTTTAAAGACCCATGTAGGTACAGGCATTGCAGATTATGGGGCATTAGTTAATGTGATATACTTGTCCCTATACAAATCCTGTTTCAAATAAACATAGGCTATTTGGCCCAAATAAACATTGATTAATCCCAGCTATATTCACATATACATTTGATTAAGAAGGCTTACGGGCAGAAAATCTGTGTTTTTTTTTGTGTTACTTGTTTGACCTGTTTACATCAGTATCAATGTTTACAGAAAAAAACCTGTTGTGGCATCTGAATACATTAAAAACATTTGTTTTTGTATACCATTATTAATAAAAAAGATTTGGATGAAGAATATTTCCTTATCTGACTTTTTTCTGATTGTGTATCTCTTGTAGAAATTAACGCAATATAAACGCATATAATAAACACAGACGTCTACTGATTAATTTCATTTTGGTATTTTCTAAAAACACTTAGCCTAGTAGGCCTACTTATGCTCTGATATCTAAAGCTGTTTACCTTAAACGTCACACTGAGGAAATACCTTTAGCCACTCCCCCAGCCTTACTTCCGTAAAGTAAACCTACCTGTGGAGAAGAGGGAAGGGTGTTGTCACGATCATAAAGACGGGTTTATTCAAATTACACCAGAAAAACACTCAAAACAGTCAGAATAGTGTCGGGACTGGCTGTCTTGTACTTTCAGGTGGGTTTACCAGATCAACTGGTTTGCTTTGTTTGCTTCAGAAACTCGGTACATCAGCTGCTGCCACCTAATTTAGGAAGCATTCATGTGATTTGACATCTATAGGCACTAATTTTAAAATATTGCTGGAACGGATAAAAATGTAAGCTTCCGTTATGCACAATGTGAATATCTCAAAATATACAATTGGGCTAAATAGGCACCCGCAGTGTTGTTGGAAGCGAGGTGTTCTTGTTATTCTGAGGGTCAATCCTTCAAGCTCGTAAAATATTAGATTCGTGCAGTGCAGAGGAGGAGTTACCCAGCAAAGAAATTATGTAATATTACCGTCATACCGTGACAACTCTCTAAAATAAAGCGAAAGCTGTCGGCGGCAGTAGCCTCTGTGATCAGCTGATGACCAGCTGATCTGCTCAGCTGACTGCTCTGCTGCTGCTGTGATCCACTGAAGTTTCAAATTCCTGTGAAGAGTGTTTTGAAACCAGGAAAAACCCCTGCGATTGTGGAACTGGCTGTTTCGCCACATCATGTTACGTTGCAATATTTAATTTTGAAATGTTCATCTAACCTCCTCCACCTACTCAGCACCTGTTTGATTTGGACAAAATACTTCAATAACCAAACAAGGGCATGGCAGTATCCATAATATATTAATATGATATTATATAATATTGTCTTAGATTTTGGTTATCGTAATATCATGATATATCATAAGTTTTGTCTTTTTCAGGTTTTAAAGGCTACATGACAGTAAAATGATTCTGAACTTACCAGACTGTAAGACTGTTTTAGCTGTTGTATTATTTGCCTTTACCCACTTACCCACATTATATCCACATTACTAATAATATCAAAACATGTTGTTGTGTAAATATTTTGTGAAAGCACCAATAATACTCCCTACAAAATTATTGCAGTTACAATGTTGAGGTATTTTATCAAAAATTTGGTGATATTTGACTTTGTCCATATCCCAGAGCCCTAAACTAAACTAAAACATAGCAAAACATTATATCATTATTATATTTTATCTTCAATGATGATAATAATAATAATAATAATAATAATAATAATAATAATAATGATAATAATACATTTTATTTACAGAGTGCTTTTAACAATACTCAAAGATGCTTTACAGAAACAAAGACATTTAAAACAATAAAACTGTACAGAATAAATGAAAAAAAAACAATCAATAAAAGCAATGTAGAGAAAAAGAAACAAAACAAAAGAAAAAACATCAAAAATTTGATTTGAAAAGTTTTGAAGAGTCTTGAGGAGAGGTTTGAATTTGATTAGGTCAGTACAGTCATGGAGGGATTTAGGGAGTGAGCTCCAGAGAGTGGGGATGGCAACTGAGAAGGCTCTGTCCCCCCAGGTCTGGTGCTTGGTCCTGAGAGGGTTGGAAAGGAGGTTAGCATCTGATGAACGGAGGTTACAGGAGGGAGTGTACGGGTGGAACAGATCAGTGAGGTAAGAGGGGCCGAGGTTGTGGAGGGATTTGATCCAATTTAATGTAGAAATCAATTTGACGTGTTTCCTACACAACACCTTTAAGAAATTTTAGGTCACAGGTGAATTGTAAACTCTTTAATTCCTGTTTTCCTGCCTTTCACCCACTGCATGGGACACTGTAACTCTGAATAGGAGGAAGTGAGTGTAGAAAATGATGTGATGTATGAGGCTGTAACAATAATATATCTTTATCATGACTCACAGTGGATCAGTTGTACTGTGTTATTTCTGCTGATGAAAAATGTTGTAAAAAAACCCAACAAAAAAACAGGCATCTCAATATATCAAATTTACTGTGGTGTTTTTCTGGCAACTTGAATATACAGTAAGAGTCAAACTTGTTATTTAGCTCTTTTTCGAGACTTAAAAAAGGAAATTATGCACGAAAAAAAAGAAGAGATTAATTTGTTGCCCTTAAACAAACCACTTCATTTTGTCCATAAAGCTTTTAATTATCTTTTTTATGATCATTTTTATTTTTTGGTTAATGAACACTAAAGCATATTTTATGTTCCCCAGCATGATGAATGTGAGGAGAGTTGACAGAACAGTTTTGAGTGTGGACCAATCTGAGGGAGTCGGTGCTCATGTCCGAAGGAGCATCGGTAGAAAGGAGGTAAGTGTGTCAACAGGTGGATTTATTGTAAATCTTGATCCCTTTTACTAGGACAGCAATACTTTACTTGCAAACTCATATAAACAGATTATTACAGTACATATTTTATTTCCAGCTGAGGAACCTGGATCCTTTTCTGATGTTGGATGAGTTTAGAGTGAGCAAGCCATCAGGTTTTCCAGACCACCCTCACAGAGGATTTGAGACGGTAAGACTCTTTGACTGTATTTTGAAGACTGTTTCGTGTGGCAGCAAATATTCACATCATCACAATAAGTTAGAAAGAGTTAAACACAAACTTTTCCATAAGACTCAGGATAGTCATCAAAATTAAAATTAGTCACACATTGCATCATTCTTTTTTCACCTTACCAGATGTTTATTTCACCAGTGTTCTTTTACTTCTTCTTTTGTAATGTACTGTCCACTGATTAGCTGTGACTAGATGATTATAAATAGTAAGCATAAAAAGCAATGCATACATCCTTTTTTTTAGGAGTACCTTTTACAAAATGGAATTTTTAGGAGAAACACAAATAACCATCAAGACAAAACATTTAGTATTACTTATTCTTTAGCAAACACAATGACTCATCTTAACCCATCAAGTGGTAAAAAGTTGAATGTCCATTTTTCAGTAAAACAAATAACAAATTCTATATGATTTCAACCACACTGTTCAAAACAAAGTGAAAGAAATGATTGGGGCACAGGCTTTGCATCACAATCGAAATTAATATTAACATATAAATGGTAAAAGAACTACACTTATGTTGTGGCTTTTCTACTTTAACGAACAAAGCAATTAAAAATGTTTCTTCTCATTTCCAAACAAACTCTCACACACTCCGATTCAAGATGCTGGCCCGGCCATCATAGGGATCAAATCACCACCCTCACAATGAAATGACAGCCATGCAGCTCTACCTCCTGAGTCACAGCCTGAGGGACTGTATGAAAATTATTGGGGTTAATTAAAATAGTACGGCCTTCGCCAGTGTTAATATTTTCTTTGGACCCTTTCCTTAATTTATAGAACAAATCTCCCCCTAACATCTCAAAATAATAATTTTCAATTGACACAACTCCTTCAACCAAATACACAAAAGAAACAGCTTAATAACAAGCACTGGACCAACATATTTTACTGAGGGGTGAAATTCCTGTTCTAATCACTAGATGGCAATAACACAACAGTTCCCAGAAAGAGAGCACACTCAAGCGCTTCCCTCATGTAATGATATTTACGTTTAAGTTTATTTAAGTTTATAGACTTCAAAAATCATATAGAAAGCCTGAGATTCAGTATCCACTGGTACTGTTGTTATTGTTGCCTAAGCTCAGGTTTATCACAGAATGCTTTGGGTTACATTTTTAACCCATAGTGACCACAAAGTGATCACAAAAAAATCCCCTTCTTATGAAAGAGAGGAATACACCAGATTTCGGAGGTGTTTTTGTAAAATCATCCTTGGCTTTGTTTTTCTATGCATATGAAAGAGACTGTTGACTGTTGTCACTGACATACTGACATGTCGGCTGGTCTAGTTTTATTGAAAACTGAAAGGTGAGTCCAAAAAAATGTGTCACATCACTGATGTAGCCTCCTGCATACATAAACATATTCAACATAAAACCCATCTATTTTAATACAGCATTTCACCGCTTTTCAACCCGTAAATCATCTTCTCACATGGTGAGGGTCTTCTGTTGTAACAGCTGAGTCTATTCCTATTGCCCCCCACTTCTTTACACCAGTTCATCGTAATTTTAATTAAGTAGATTTAGCCTCAGTGTGATGTAAAATCTACCCATTTTACACTGTTCAAACACACCTTAATTCCCATCTCATCTGCTTTCCTTTTGTATTTAGGTCACACTTTGCAGTCTTGATTTCATGCCTCTCTTTAAGAGTCATGGTGAACATAATAACAACAACAACAACAAAAAAAAAACAATAATAATAATGATAATAATAACTTTTATATAAGTAAAAATATGGAAGTTTTGCTGGTTACACCTTCTAAATGTGGTAATTTATCTGTTACTTGTAATTTAAATACATTTGGGTTTCTTAACAACACAGATGGATTAATGCAGTAATTGTCTTGCATGCATTGACATCCCGATTTTTCATTGTACATAGTTATAATTTAGATTATAAATTAATAATTCATTAAAGATTTGAGCTTAATTGTTGTATTGAATTCACCATAAACCTGTTGCATGTTTCCATCAAATTCTGGTTCAACTCCATTAAATGTCACCAGGTTTTCTAAAGTTGTTCTTAAATGTGTATATGTCTGTACAGTAATACAACTACCACATTGTTGAATGGAGGTAATGTGGAAGTTTTGACTTGTAACTTTAAAAGCAAAAAATCCAGAAATTGTCCTTAGATTGCCAGACGTCCACCAAGTTTATTTGATTTGGCAGATGCAACTTATATCTCCCGGTGTGGGTGGACAGGACTAGGCTATACTCACAGCATGTCTTTCAGCAGGTGTGTTTTCTCACACTCATATAACTTTTTGAAATTACACAGCTGTGGAGACGGATCACAGGCAGCTCGTGGCAGGGGCCTGAGCTTTCCTCCCTTACACAGATGTTCACCTTTGAACATTTGACCCCCAACTCTTCCTGCCCAGCCTGACCACTGGGGCGGTGAAAATGAGCACACACGTGCTTTTAGGGTTAGCACTTGTTTGTAAGCTTGTGGTCTGAGTGAATGAAACTTAGACCATGATATTTCACTTAATTTTTATAATCACAAGGTATCATTAATATAATTATTAAGTCATCTTTATGAGTCAGTTGTGCATGTGTCTGCTACTGCTGTGTATGGTACATCTGTGCCCGTGTCTTTCCTCAAACAGGTGACGTATGTTTTAGAAGGGATCAACGCCCATGAAGACTTCTGTGGCCATAAAGGACAACTGAAACCCGGAGATCTGCAAGTACTGCAAAACTATATGTTTATAGTGTTATTTTACAACATTTTTATAATATTTTTCGCTCTTTATATTGTTGTGTTTGTCTTTTTTATCTAATTTATTGAGAGAAAGCCTCAGATGAGAAGATACCACTCTCCTGTACCACCCACTGTATTTAAATATGAATGTTATGACAGTTCCCCAAATGTGGAGCCAAAACATCTTTATCGCCCCCTGGTGACTAGCTGCAGTATAGGTCATAAATCCTGTCATGTGGATGGGACATGAGCCAAACTATAAAAGTCAAAGTACACATCAAATACATTTATCCCAAAGATGGTTTCTGTCATTTTAGGTAGTTCTTGTGATAATTATAAAAAGGGGTGTGATGTCATGATTAACAGCTGTGACAGCCACCCTCAAACCTCTGTCAGGCATTGGGGCGGGCTGGGGTGGGGGCGCATGTCCTACGGCCCACCATGCCGCTGCTCGACTCTACTGTGCAGACAAGCAAGATGGCAGATATTTTGGCTTTGCATATTTTGGCTTTCCATATTCATATGCGGTCTGTATGGTCAATATGAAGCTTCCACCAGCAGCCAGTTAGCTTTACATCCACTTCCAAAATAGCAAAATGTTCACTTGTTTGTTTATTTTGTACAAAAAACTAAGTGACACATTTTGGTTTTACCTGGGGGTCATATGCCAAACCATTTTCTGGCTGGGTGCTGATTTTTGTGGCAACCTCACATTCACAACATGACATCTAAAAACACCTCACAACTGTAGGTTTTATACTTTACTGTGTCACTTTTTCTGTAACTTGTTCATTAGTGAGCTGACCAGCTGCTTGCTGTAACTTAATCATTATATTGCACAGATACATATTATATCAGTCATATTTTTTGCTCTTTCAGGTACTGCATACATGATGTATAATGATCATTATCAATATCAGCCTAATCCTCTGATTGTTACTGGAAATGTGCTTGATTTAAAACAAGTCGTGACCTTTTATCAGTGGTGTCTGGTCTACTTGCTCTTAACTTGAACCTACAAGAGCACATTGGCTTACACATCCCCACAAACTCATTATATATTATACATTACAATCTTGAGCACTCACACTAATTGGATATCATGCCCTGTGGGTTGTTTCCTGTGTTTTTAAAGTAGTAAACACACACACACACACACACACACACACACACATACACACGCACAGAGGCTGCTGACTCAGCATCAATATACAACAGAGGATCAGTCATTTCAGCTGAATTTGCCGTACCCCCACCGTGTACACTCTCTGTAGGCTTGGACGTCACGTGGGAGCTGCAGATGCTCAAACAGACGCCTGCCTGTCCTTCAGGGAAAGCTCAAACATTGTCTCAGATTAAAGCAGTGCTTCATTGAGGGAAGTGGTGAAGGCATCACACCAACATATTGGAACGGAAAGAAAAAGTCTTACATTTCTTCCAGCGTTTTTTAAAATCCCAGTTTATTTTAAATTGTGTTGTATTTATTTTATGTTCTATCAAAGTTTTAAACAAATGACGGTCTTCATATTTTTATACAATGACTTACTTTATCAGGACTTAATGTGCCCATGTGAGCTTCTTCCCAAGTGTGTTTCTATCATATCATTGTAGATTTTTTTATTGAAAAATGTTGTTAATTTTACAAATAATGAACAACAAAACAAGAAGGCACATGTAAGTAATACATAATAATAGTATAATAATAATAATAATAATAATAATAATAATAATAATAGTATAATAATAATAATAATAATAATGATAAATAAGATAAATAAGTGGGTGTATATCTAAATACACACATGCACATACATACACATATACGTATACATACACCCAAACACAGGGTCAGCTTTCTAAAGGTAGAAAATTATACATTCTCTGCATATACACACACACTCATATCATTATAGATATTTTAAATTTAATTTGAATCCCAGATTAATTTCACATCACATGCTGCCTCTGATCTCTGAGTTTCAAGTCAGCTCCTCTTTGAATTCTGCACGTTTTATCATCCATGAGTAAATAACTAGCACAGAGCAATAAAAGAAACCAAGTAGCATGATGAACAGTCACAGATGAAGTATAATAGGCTGGCGATGTTAAAGCAAAGCTTGAGGGTGGAAATGTCCAGCTGGCCCAAAAAGAGTTGTTAAACAAAACTTCATTGCATCCTGTTTCAAATCATTACCTGAAAGCAACTTCAAAAACTGACTTTTGAAGTATATCTTGTGCTAAGTAATCCTTCTACTTTTATTTTATTGACTTTTATTTTTAACAAGTTAACTTGTTATTGATTTGTTCTGTTTACTAAAAGGCTTTTTAATGTGGGAACATTGTAATGTTGAAAATCAAACCCAGAAGAAAATTTTGGAAGTAAAAAAGATAAATCCAACATGACAGTTTCTTATTGTGTTGTAGTTATATCTCATTATTAAACAGGTTCATTTTTCCCCCCATGTATGTCTTAGAACAACAGTGCCCAAATGAACACTGACCAATGTTTTTCTGTCTGTATTCATTCCTCCTGTTCATACTTGACATAAAGAAATCTATAAACCTGCAGCTCTCCTTCTGTGCAAAAGTAAATCATTATTTGAAAACATTTATTTGAGGATAATATGAAATTTCAGGCATCCAAATTAGTCAAATCAAATTGGTGTTTTTTAAAGATACTGTCTATTTTTTGTACCAAATTCTCTCTTCTTGTTACTATCCTGCCACTGCAGATGTGATAAAAATTTGTGACATTTGTGTCTGTGTCTTATATGTGATATACACCTCTCCTTATCCACCAGTGGATGACTGCAGGACGGGGGGTGGTCCATTCCGAGATGCCCATCTCAGAGGAGCCGGTGGTGGGCTTACAGTTGTGGGTGAACCTGTCAAGACGAAACAAGATGGTGGAACCAGCGTACCAGGAGCTTCGCGCCTCAGAGATACCCAAACCAAGCCAAGGAGGGGTTACAGTCGCTGTGATATCTGGAGACGCTTTAGGAGTGAAGGTGTGTGTGTGTGTGTGTGTGTGTGTGTGTGTGTGTGTGTGTGTGTGTGTGTGTGTGTGTGTGTGTGTGTGTGTGTGTGTGTGTGTGTGTGTGTGTGTGTGTGTGTGTGTGTCTTCACATTTCTTCTACAGGGTTGTGATATCACTATAACAGTATAGCTACAAATCAAGCCACAACAAGAGGAGTGCTTTGAAACTGAATGTGGCGTTTACTTGTTGATTTCATGGTAATTGCTCATTTACTCGATGCTTCAGGCAAACTTGCAAAACTGGACAAACAATGACATAACTGTGCTTGTCTTCATTTGTGCGTGTGTGTGCATGTGCGTGCGAGGGAATGGTAGTTAACCGCACTATTTGACCAGTGTGAGTTTAAGGAGTGTCTTTTAGAAAAGAGGAAACCACAAATGAGGAGCAGATTGTCCAGGCCTACGAGGATGACTTGGTAGTGTTGTAGTCCTTGACGTGTGTATGTACGTGTATGCGTGTCTGTGTGTGCACGTCATTTCTGGAAATTTTATATGGAGACTGTTTAAGGAAGTGAGGACTGATGAGAAACGTTGGGCCAACATTAGTCTTAAGAGTAAATTATGCTTATAATGGAATGGTTGTGTGTGTGTGTGTGTGTGTGTGTGTGTGTGTGTGTGTGTGTGTGTGTGTGTGTGTGTGTGTGTGTGTGTGTGTGTGTGTGTGTGTGTGTGTGTGTGTGTGTGTGTGTGTGTGTGTGTGTGTGTGTGTGTGTGTGTGTGTGTGTGTGGAGCGAACAAGGTTACTACAGGGCAGGAGACACAGCGAGCTGTCATCCGGCATTAAAACCTGTGGGTTTAACACAGGTCATTGAACTCCAAAAGCCTCCTTCTCCTCTAAAAGTCAAATATCAGTTTCTCTTTATAGATTGTATTAAAATCATTTTGGGGTTTTATGATACTTAAATTTTACTTAAATCCCCTGTGGCAAGAAGACGCTGCGTAGTTTACGGTTAATGAGGTGCTCTTCGAACAACTACAGTTCACAACATCTGGTGATAAAAACTGAACAGGAGAATGGGAGGAAATGTTATTAGTGAGTCACTGATTCTGCTTTAAATCCTTCAAGAAATCAATAAATGGTCAAAGTATTGAGTGTATTATGATATAATTGATGTTTTATTCATTTTACTGTATAGAATTTGAACATTTTTACTTAGGGTGCTTCTTTAGGTAAAAGTCACTGCAACACTTTTCACAGGGATGGTGTACTTATTGAAGTTATGCCATGAAAATACTTATAAGTTATAAAAAAAATTCTATACGTAGACAGTGTGGGACAATAATGCATTACTGTAACACTTTTTTACAGTAGCACAACGGCTAACAATAGTCCCAGTATGTACCCGTTAATTCAGCAATTTGAGGGTCTGCTTGTTGTCTTATCAGGAGTTTAATGGAGGGCCAATATCAGTTTGGTCCCTTTGCATTATTTTGACAGGCTGTTGCAGTATGTGTTAACCTGGTACAGGAAAGGAGGAAAAATTAAACTCCAAGTACCCTCAAAGTCATCATTATGCTAATGTTAGACGATAGGCTGGTTTAGTTCAGAGTTGACAAATATTTGAACACAACTTTACCTAGAGGACCAGACTTCTGCTGTTGAGCAATTAGTAAAATAATGTAATTACTATCTGAATGAGTAATATATAAAAACTATTTGATTACTAGGCAGCGTAATCCCTGAAAATATCCTGTAAAAATATATGACAGCAGTAATTCTGCACAGAATGAGAACAAGGAACTGTAAGAAAACGCAGGTGCTTTAATTTTCCATATTTTGCTGACTTTTCCACTTCTGTTTCCTTTTTGCAAAACTGCAATGTCGACAGTTTCTTATAAAGGTAATTTGCAACAACTGCAGATGTGGAATAAGCCTGAGGACACCTGGTGAAATGTCTCACTCATGGTTAAAAGAATAAACACACACACATGCTCTATGGTAAAAAAGAAAAAGAAAAAAGGAGCTGTTTATTGCAAGAAATGTAAACCACAAAACTATCAATAATAGAGACTGAGTTTCTCTGGAAAATCCTGTGATGATCAGTAGGGTGTGAAGCCAAAGCACTGCATTGTTGGGTTTTAAAGCAATAGTTGTAAGTAAATGACCATGACAGTCACTGGCGCCACTATTTCAAAGTTTGCATACTTGTGTTTTCTGTTTCATACAAAATATTTAAAGTTTGTGGCTGTATGTGTGAGAGGGAGTGCACATTTTGTTATTGTTTTATTTTTATTTTTTCCATAGTCCAAGGTCTTCACAAGGACACCGACCCTGTACCTGGACTTCAGCCTGCAGGCAGGAGCCCAGTGCATGCAGCCAGTCCCATCAGGTAATATAGAATAACATTTCTAAATACACAATGTTTCTGTACTTTGTTTTTATTATTAGTGTGTGTGTGTGTGTGTGTGTGTGTGTGTGTGTGTGTGTGGGGGGGGGGGGGGGGTATGTACGTGTGTACTATGATTGGGTTGTATTTTTATTTCTCAAATTCCATGTTTTTTTTAAAAAATTTTCTGTTGAATGTTTGTTTTATGTAAAGCACATTGAGTTGCCACTGTGTATGAAATGCGCTATATAAATAAAACTGCCTTGCCTTGCCTTGCCTTGCCTTGCCTTGCCTTGCCTTGCCTTGCCTTGCCTTGCCTTGCCTTACAGTGGTCTTTACTGATAATCTTCATTGCATCTCACGGCATCTTTGTACTCTGACTGACCTTGAGCCATCTCTCCTAATTCTACTCTAAATTACTGTTACTGAAAGCACGTATACATTGAAGTAGCTTCACTAAAGGATGACCCAGTTTACTACAAAATATACTGAATGCCGTCCTCTTGTTGCAGGGAATAGACAATTATGTGATACTTGGGAATATAATATTGAAATGGAAAGTAGTTTTTAACGTCTGCTTTTTAAAAAAAAGTCTTTGACACAAATCATGTGTCTTTTGAAAAAACGAAATAATACTCATCTTGCAAATGAAAATGGGAATTCTTAATAAATAAAACTACTGTGATTTGTGATATTGGGCTGTACATATAAAATTGACTTGAGAGCGAGTAATGGACAGCAAGAAAGCTTTGTATGACGAAGCACAGGAAAACAATTGTACAGTTAAATTAATTCATTAATTTTCATTTCACTTTTTTTATTGATATATTGTCTTTAAGCAAAGAGAATTCACCCAATTCATTATTATATACAGTCTGAATAAAAGTCTGCTTTTGACAGGATGGACTACATTCATCTACACACTAACGGGATCCATTCATGTTGGTGAGTTTTAATGTTCTCCTATAACCGGAATCGGTCTTTATTCAGCAGCAAGTACATGTTTACAAAGAATTTGTTTTGGTACAGGTGTCAGAACAGCAAAATGAAGAAATATGCTAGCAATAAGATGGAGAAATTTGTGGACTGGATTGAAGGACTGGACTGGGTTCAAGGTGAGAGACAGTCAACCAGTGGGCAGCCTGGAGCAAGCAAATGAGCTAAACTGTTTCTACAACAGGTTTAATTCACAGCCCTAAACTGTCTCCTCCACTATCACACCACCACATACCTAGACCTCCACACACCCCACTGCCCCCAATGCTTTTACCCCTCCCCCATAATCTCCTCTGTGAGCTCCTTGGACCCAAACCCTGCACCTTTGAAGTGCCTTTCCTCCATTGAGATGACAAGCACCCTCCCCCACCTGACTTTGTCTACTGGCCAGGTTCGGAGACAGCTGAAGAGACCTCACCAAGGCAAGGCTGCGGGCCAAGACAGTATCAACCACAGGGTTAAGAGGACCTGTGCCAGCCAGTTGCCTGCTATTCTGCATCACCTTTTCAACCTGAACCTGAACCAGGAGAAGATGTGGGAGCTGTGGAAGATGTCCTGCCTGGTTTCTGTTCCCAAGAAAATCACTCCATCTGGCCTCAAAGACTATTGACCAGGTGCCCTCCCATCTCATGATGGTCTTGGCTGCTTTGACACAGCACCGGCCGTCCTATATCAAATCCCGCATTGACTTTAAGATTCTACTCCTCACTTACAAGATCCTTCATAACCTGGCACCATCATATCTCTCTGAACTTATTCACATCTACACACCTTCCCAAACTCTCCGATCCTCCTCTGCCAACCAGCTCTCTGCCCCATCTGCCAACTTAAATACCATGGGGTCAAGAGACTTCAGCCGATCTGCCCCCCGCCTTTGGAACTCTCTCCCACCAGACATTATTATTATTATTATTATTATTATTATTATTATTATTATTATTATTATTATTATTATTATTATTATTATTATTATTATATGCTGAATACACAGATGTGCAAGGCCCCTTTTTATATAAAGAAAGTTGCTGGGAGACATAAAGCCAATCAATTGCTCTGACCCAATACAGCCCCTCTAACCCCCCTTAATGGATAGATCATGTCAAGCCAATCAACATCTCTCTGACCCAGGGGCCCCCACACCAATGGATAGATCATCAGTGATGCAACGTTTTGTGTAGCTCATGTTCTGCCACTTGCTGAGCTGACAGCATTTTAGCTAATGTAGTATCAAACTGGAATCTGTTTTTATTGTTTGTCACATTGGGCCACATGTTTCTCATATATTGGATTTGCAAGATATTGTCATGGGTAGTTGAGAGCCCATTAAGTATAATTAAATCCCTTCATTCATTCTGGCAGTACCACTTAAAGGACATTGGAAACGGACATTGTGTATTAATGTCATGTAAGGATTATGTCCACTTTATAGATTACAGGAATGTTCTTGCCACATTGTAGTAGTACAATATCAAATCAAATCATGTTGTCCTCATAAAACAAATAATAGTTATAGTTTTATTTCGTTGGTCTCGGCTCCAGGCAAAGTAAGGACGTTATCTAGGCCCCCTGTTGTTTGAAGCCAGGCCTGCTTAGACTGCAGGTGAAATTATTGGTGGATCCTCTGTAGTTTGCCTACCAATCTCATGTGCGAACGGATGATGCCATCATCTACCTGTTGCAGAGAGCTCACTCACATCTGGATGGAAACGGTTGGACTGTCGTCTTTGATTTCTACATTGCATTCCACACCATCCAGCCACTGCTGCTGAGGGAGAAGCTTTAATGAGGGTAGACATGTCCACCATTTCCTGGATTACCAACTACCTGACAGACAGACTGCAGTTTTTCTGACTGGGCAGTGCTCTGTCTAAAATGGTGTAGAGTAGTACTTGAGTTCCCCAGGGGACAGTGCTGTCTCCCTTTTCACCTTATACACCTCTGACTTTCAGTACAACACAAGGTCATGCCACTTGCAGAAGTTTTGGGTGTATAAGTGATGGGCAGGAGGTTGAGTACAGAACATTGGTGGGCAGTTTTGTGGAGTGGTTTGGAAGAAATCATCTGCTTCTGATTGTGGCCAAGACCAGGTAGATGGTGATCAACTTCAGAAGGAAGATGACAGCTACACAGCCCACGTGTGCGCTGTATTTTGCTGTGGCCTGATGGTGGAGCAGCATTGGAGTTGGCAACACGAACAGACATAATATACTGATTTAAAAAGCCGGCTCTGTAATTGGCTGCAAACCAGACTCCTTTGCAGTTGTGGTGGAGAGTACTACACTGAACAAACTGTTATCCTGACTACCCTCTCCACTGCCTACTGGATAGACAGTGGAGCACTTTCTCTAATAGACTGGTTTAGCTTTGCTGTCACAAGGACGGATAGAGGAAATATTTCCTGCCCAAAGCAGTAACCCTCTACAACACCTCACCTCCGTCTACAGAGAAGTTTTATTTTTTATTTTTGTCTTCTAGTGTTGAAATATGTAAATGGGTTACAACCTATTAAACTCATTTTCACCTCTATAATTTTATTGCAGGACTCCACTAGAGTAGCTTTGCATGATTCACAATTCAAAAAAAAATATTTGTATACTATTTTTATGCAATGCCTCATTTCAGCCTCTGTCTCTAACAGGCAATGTTAGCTCTTTTCTCCCCTCTGAATGAGCCCACTCTGTTCTGATTGGCCAGTTTTCCAGAAGCCTGCTAATGGCCAGCAGTATCAGAGGTGTGTTAAGTTATCACTGCTGCAAACTAAATATGTCCTGCTTTACAGGAAATAAGCTTTTATATGACTAAATAATGGGAGACTTTGAAGAGTTTACAGGCGATTAAACATGTTCCTAATTGAATTTGAGCTTCGTTAGCATCACTAAAAACCAGTCAACACAGATAATCAGTTTTACTTTTGTGTACACCACACATGCACTCAGAGAATTTGGTGAAGGGTGACTCATCTGACTATATCACTTTTTCCCACATCTCTTTAATGTCTGTGGTATTTTCAGCACTGAACTTTCAAATGTGCATTCATCTTTTCTAATGAGGGGTTTATGCACTGCAACCTATTATAATATCCCTCAGTATGTAATTGTCGAAAGACTGTTCCTGCTGACACAGTCTGAAAATGTCTTGCATTGACATTCTCAGTCACCTGAGAAAAAGTTGCTCTTCTGTTTTTCCTTACATATTTTAGTTCCATGTCAATCATACCTACAGTTTATATCAAAGCAGTACTGTGCTGTATCAATGTTTGACATTAGAGGCGTGAAATACTGCATTTCCTGGTTATTGGACAGCATCATATGACCAGGGAATTCCCCTTGCATGAGAAGAAACCCTTTCAGACAGTGAACTTATATTCAGAGATTTTGTTGCTTGGTTGAAACCTGTTGTTTTCAGTCAGAATTCCCCCTTTTAATATTCCTCCGTAGAATTTCATTAAGATTTGATTACTCCCCATCATTACTTCGCAGGATCTCTCAGACTGGTTGTAATTGCTACCAGATGTTTTGATGACACGAGAGGATGAAAATGGCGGCTAACATTAAAGAAGTTATTTGAATCGTGTCTCCAGCTCTGCATGTCATCTGGCCAAATCAGGACCAGCTGGTTTTGAATGCGTCCACCGCAAGTGGAAGTGTCAGGCTTTCCTAGCGTTTAGTTTCCATAAGTGGTGCAAATAAACTGCTAAACCAGGTCAAACTAAAACATGCAGGTGCCTGTATTTCTACTTTACTCACAGTGGTTTTGTTATGATGCATAGATGTGGCATCCTGGAATTGTTTTTGAAACTTATTGCTACTAATGATTTACATGCCAGCTCATAAACAGCAAGTAAGGTTGATTTGAGTGAATAATGTCCAATGTCTTAACTGGTTTCTGTTTGTTTCCCACCCTACTGCTCCAAATGACACACAAGACTTAAGGTCTACCAATACTTTTTTTTTTCTTTTTCCAAAGTCAAAGCTCCTACTCCCAGATGTCCTAGATTTCCACTTGTTTTCGAAGTACAACAAAGAGAACTCACAGACCAGAAACCCAATGGATCATCTTAAATAACATGTTTATTGCGTTGTTTCTTTCTTCACATGACTTGAAAAGGAGTTCAATTTCGTCAGAATGGAAAGAAAGGGGAAAATACTCCTATTTGAATCTAATAATTAGCTGCATTATTGAGTCACGTTGAGGGTCATAAAACCCAGTGAATTGTATCTAGAATGACAAATAATGATATACATGAATTTGGTATATGTTTGAGCTGTTTTTAGTGTAGTTTTGAAAATAACAGGAGCCATGAGAAATGAATTGGTTGGTTCAAAATTTTATCTAATGCCAGACTTACACAAAATATCACAGTGGATCAGATATGTGATTATTTGATTGAGACCCAGATCAATTAAAATCATGATGAAGTAAAGGTCAGATTTCAGTTTAGATTACAAAATGTTGTCATCTCACACAGATTCGTATAAGGTCAAAACAGTGTGCTTTCTTGTTTTCAAGGTCCGGATTGGGAGCAGCAGAAGGTAGAACCTCATCACACAGTGGTTTTCGGAGATGGAGACTGTGTCAAAGTTGAAAACAAGGTGAGAGATGTACAGTAAGTTTTCAGTAAGTGAGCATAACCTCTTTTATTTTCATCCCTGTTAAGTCTGTCATGCTGTACTTAACATTTCATTTTTTTCTATTTGAATAAACCTTACTAACATGAATCTTACTTGTCCTGCTAGCATCAAATCACTTTTGTGTGGTTATTGTCCCGAAAAGAATCAGATAAATGTATTCTGCTCCACTTTTACCCCCTGGTTTTGATACACTGCTGATCTAGACTAATGGTTCCCATCCATTATGGCTTATAATGACCATTTAAAATGAAGCTACTTGTGACCCATCCTCACATGTTAAAGTCTGTGTGGACATGAGTTGTGACCAGTTTGATCAAACAGTGATTTTTGATTGTCAGATTATTAAATATAAAATATTATTCATACGAAAAGGTTAACATTGTTCAAATCAAAGCTTAGATAAAACAAGAAAATAAGTTTACAGGCATTCATGGCATTCATAGCAGCCATGTGAAACTGATTAGCACGAAACACACTTGAGTCTGACGGGGATGTCATTAATTTTGCCAAAAGCCAAAGTAGTATTGGACTAATTAAAAATGTTACCAAATAAAAAAAGTGATAAACTGGTGATTTACACATGACAAGTGAAGGCTTGTAATGAATCCACTTCACACACAGACAAAGTAAAGTGCCATTTCCTCTTATTTTCTCCTCAGGACTCTGAAATTTCCCATTTCGTGCTGATTGCTGGAGAACCAATCAAAGAGCCTGTTTTACAACATGGTATGTCATGTGTGTTATTCCCTCAAGTCACTGAACAAACGAAATGCTTAAGTAGGAACAAACAGACCATAATCAATACCTGTAATGTGAAACTTGTCTATGTTGTGTTTGCCCCTCAGGTCCATTCGTAATGACCACAGAGGAAGAGATTGTACAGGCTATCAAAGATTACAAGACTGGCAGAAATGGCTTTGAAAAGGCAATTACCTGGAGATCCAAGATCAGAGATTGTCTCTGAATACTACATATTGCACTCTGGCCCCTGGTGCAGATGTGTGCCTTACTTGTTTGACACATTTTTAGAGATATTTCCTTCATGACCAGTGTGTGAAAATATGCATATTTATTTATGTGCTCTACGTACTTACATACTCCGTTTTAACATGTTACATATTCAAGTGCTTCATGTGGGAGTGGATGACATGCCCCTGTGTTAGCATGGTTTGTGGTTTACCCCTTCTCCCTTGTAAAACATAGATTTTAGGGAAAATGTGCTTCTAACCGTTCTCTACTCCCCTTGTTAATTTAAGGTTAATGAGGTTTTTCTTCTGCTATTCAAGATAACATTGTAGTTTAGCTGGTATTAAATTCTGAAACAATGGTTGGGACACAATGGTGTTATGAAGAGAATTAATAATCCTGTAAGCATAAAGGTTTTACAAATGTCTTGATATTAAAGAAACATTAACACAACAAAACAAAAGTAACCAGTTTTCCAGCTGCTAGATGACCTACATAACCAAAACCTCCATAGACCACATAAAAACATTGTGTTAAAAATGTTTTTATACTGTTTAATTGTTCTTAATTGTTGTAAGCATTGTTTTTCAACTGGCAGTAAATATGGCCAAACAGGGATTTCTCATTTGCATATAAATTATGAATATTGTTCTCATATTTCCTCCATTATGTATATTCCCAGCAGATTACATTTAGAATCAAATGGGCCTGGATGGGCAAGTGGGTGGGGTGTCGGCAGGACAGGGGTGGTGCCGGCATCTTATTTCTCCTCACGCGTTACGGAGGTCTGGATCACATTTAAAACACATGTTACTGCACTTTGGCTGTGTGCGGTTTGGCAACTCCAGAGGAAGAGACATTGATAGGGGATTTAACAGGCAGGGGACTTGATCACTTGACAGACAAACAGACAGACATTAGAAAAGAGGAGACGGGAACATACAAGCAAATAAAAAGGCAAGAGGACCATCAGCAGACACCAAGACAGACACACCAGCTTCTCATAGAAACTTTCCCAGCAGTATCCCAGATCTTAGGGGAAGTATTCGTGCCTTCTCTTGCACCTCAGGGTCTTTTTACACTGACAAATCACAGTGTAGCTGGAGAGCCGTACTGACAGAGAGGAAGTTTAACAGATACAGATATTGTAACCACTGAAATTAGCAGTTTATGTGTCTAGAGAAGCCAGCCGTCTACAGGCTTTTCAGGAAGTGGGGATTTTTTTTTTTAAAGGCTCTGAAATATCTCTCAGGCCTTCAATCCATTTGGACAAAAGAGAGTATGCTGATAAGAAGTCTTCAAGGGAAACTTTAAAGGTAATTTTAAGCTTTTAATTCCTAGTAGCCTTGTTACTTAACTGGACACCTCAGGTTCTGCATCAAAGTGTCAGCAGTAAGACGTGCATGTTTTAAAGCCTCTTTGGCCTCTCCATTTGGCCCACGGGTGTCTGGGTTGCTGTGACAGGTTACGTCTGGCTCACACACATACACACACACACACACACACACACACACACACACACACACACACTCTTCTGCGCAGCTGGAAGATTGGGAGTTTGTGTTGCACATACCTGCGCTGAGAGGATTGAGTGTGTGTGGTCTGAGGGACTCAGCTGGTCTGGGAAACTGAGTCAGAGAGGCAGCCAGCTCTAAGTGGTTTCTTCCAGCAGTCAAAAGGAGACAACTTCATACTGCTGAGGGCTTCTCAGAGAGAGCAAGCAGAGTCAAGAGGACAATGATGATGAAGATGAAACAGACTCTTTGCAGAATCTCCTGCTTGGTAACTCTTTTGGTGGAGCTGAGCTGGATAAATGTGGGCCACAGCATGCACAGAGAAGGAGGAAGTAGGGTAAGTGTGGCATGAGACTATGTATTTAAGTGTAACCTCTGTCTTTAAAAAAAAGCTTATGAAGGCAGCAACTTAAGAAACTCCTTGAATTGTATTGCTTTTTGTAGTTTATCTATAAAGATAGATTTTGTTTATCATAGCAATAAAGATAACTTGAATGTATTATTTAACACTGTTCATTGCATTCCTCTTAAATTCTTGAGACACTCAAAGGCATAATTTCCCTCCCTTTTTTTTGGTGCAATTTTGTGACAATGCACACTCTACAAGTGTAGCCTCTTCCCTCTTTCCCCTCACTATCTCATAAATCTCACGCTTGACCAGTTGCTGCCAGTGCCACACACTAACATGTGCTAACTGTGTTCTGTCCCCTGAAACTAAAATCAATATTTATCATGTGTATGCTTGCATGTGTCTCTTCTTAAGTAAACACTGTAAATGAAAAAAAGAGCAAATGCACGTCAGAGGTAGTGAAAATGCACATCGACATTGTATGTGCATCAGAGGGATTATTGAGCCACTTCACTCCTTTTGTTCATGCTGTTACTTAAATTGATTGATTTTATCTTGCTGTCATTCATCTTCATTATTGTAATCTCCCCATTCACTTCCTTCGCTTTTACCTTTCCTTCGATTCTTGTCTCTCTCTCAGGCGTTCTCACTCTCTGTTTCTCATTAGCGGGTCTATCCCCCGGTAGAAATTACAGAGGGGAAACCTCCTTATTTTCTGTTGTTGCTTCTCTGATTTAAGTGGAAGCAGTCAGCCAGTCAGCCTGCCCCACCCTGTTCTGCAACACATTGAATACATCAGAGGGATCATTACAGTTGTCCAGAGGAAATAAAGCAAACATTGTGCAGACAAGTGCAATATTCCATCATCATCCTCTCTGCTGTGCCTCCGGCCTTGTTGTAGACTTGCCATCCAGTATCAGGCTTTGGCTTTCCCGCCTCAAAAATGAGCCTGCGATTCCTACAATTTTAACTCCTCTCCCACTTAGTTAGATCAAACTCTTGTCCCAAACTACCTATTAATAACAGTAAAAAATTATTTATTTCACTAGGGCACAAACATTATTACATTAGATTTCATCCTAAACAAAAAAATACACTTCAGCATTTGACTGCATTTCATAACAATCTCATGCAAACCACCTAGTATTAAAATCTACTCTGCTTCAATTTTGTTCTGGTTTGTATCATCATGGGAACTTTGACCTTTTGTGGTAGCATGACAGGTGTTTTTATGGTTTTCTCCCACTCCTGAATCACAGCTCGTCTCCTCTAGGGCGAGTTGCCAAGGACAATCTGATACTGCATGCTGGTGGTTCTGGCATTATATGCATGTCATCCTTCTAGTGTATAAATCCAAACTCTTCAGTGGCAGTGTCATGAGACTTCAGAATGAGCAGTGTTTAGAGACAGAGAGGTTTAAGGGCAGACCGGAGCAGCTGTTGATAATCACACTCTGACTAATGGGTGTAACATCAGGCCAAGTGCTCCAAGTAACTCCACACTGAAGCAAACGTCATATGAATTCAGCCTTAGTGTAAGACACATGTTGGTAGATAATAATGCATGGTAATGTAGCTATGAATGCAGTTTCTTATGTTTTACTTACATGTTTTTGCATGAATATTTTTTGAAACAGTCTACAGTCTCTCTAGAGGATCTGTGAGGCTGTATAAATCAAATTAATTAACAATCCATCCAATAGTTGTCAAGATTGTTGAAAGTAAACCAAAAACCTGCTGGTTGCATAATAATTTAAGTCAGGGTATTAATAAAACTGGACTATCTCCCTAGGATTATATGTCAGTCTACATAGTTGCCAAGGTATTCACTCAGAACCACAAATCAAGTCAACCTAATGTTGGCTCTAGAGGAAAAGTCAGAAGAACACCAAAATCTACAGATCTATCTATCTCTGTATTTCACAGTATACATAGTTTTTAAATTTAGTGTCTGGTACGACATTCCTGCACTGACACAACAGTAGTGCCAAAAGCAGCCAGCAATGGCAGAGATTAAAGCCGGGCTCAGACTACAAGAGATTTGGGTTGATTTATCCCTGATTCACACCTCCTGATAATTGGAAGTGAAATCTGGTTTGGGACCTTACTTGATACCGATGTTTGGACCACATTTTAATGTGAGGGGTTTACAAAACCAGTCTTAAACCTCCAAAACTGTTTGCAGACTCATCAGGTCACCCCAATGATTTCAAACATATTTGATATTTAGGAGTTCAAATCTGGATGATTTCGTCACTACTTTCCAAGTGGGAGCCAGCTAGTGACCGCGTCTCCCCGACCACAAAGTTTCCATCCCCAAAAGACATTTAGTTACATCAAGTGAAACTGAGACTTCATTGAGGAGTTTTTTCTTATGTATGACTCACTGTGATCTCTGCAGGTAATGAAGGAGTGGGAAAGGAAGGTGCGGTCAGCGTCCAGCCTTGATGAGCTGCTGAGGCTTGCAGACTTTCCTGACTGGAAGCTGTGGAAGTGTCGTATGAGACTGCAGCAGCCAGAGACCCAGACAGAGACCCTATCCTCTCCTCCTTCAGCAGGGTCTCACCGCTCTACACGTTATGCTGCTGAATCTTACAGCCTGGAGATACTTAGAGGTTGGATAAAAAATACAGTTCAAGTGTTCAAGTCTGTGTGTGTGTGTGTGTGTCAATGTGGATGTAAACATTGTCCATCTCCCATTTAGCCATAGATGAGGAGTGGCAGCGGACTCAGTGCATGCCCAGGGAAACATGTGTCGACGTGGCCAAGGAGCTAGGCACAGACCCCTCAATGTTCTTCAAGCCTCCCTGCGTGTCCATCCACAGGTTTGTTGAACATTGGTCTGACTCACAGGATGTACACTTTGGATATAAGCTTGCCTTGGCTGACTAATTCTCTTCCCCTTACGTTATCTGAGTGTTACTGTTTTCAAAATCCTCAAGTTTTTTGTTATCAGCAAAAATTGTATGCCATAGGCATGTCTTTTACTGTTTTATGTTGCATTTTAGTCACTTAAATGCTAGGGCTCGCCTCCCCATGTGCAAATCTTCAACCAAAACAAGCTGCCCCCCTCCCACTGACACTATTTTGCAAGGGCACTTTGGCTGCATCGTGGGCTTAGCGCCGCCCAAGAGGATTGTGATAAGTTTATAAAAAAATAGAAAGTCCGTGTTTTTTAACCCTATGGCAGAATGAACAGACACAGTGCTAAAACACGAAACTAGACTAGTTGAACACGAAACCAGATCCAGATGTGGGAACAATGTGCAAAACTAATGTTAGCTACTTTAGCTTATTTGTGCCAACAGGGCAAGAATCATAACCAAGTAACAGTAATCTTACAGAAATATCACAAAACAATAATCCGAGTGCTGAAGCCGGGGAGAGCAGCAGGTGAGCCAACTGTCAATCACAGTTGTCAAAACCCACGCGGCAGACATCAAAGCTCCTAGAAATCTTCAAATCTTATTATTGGAGCAATCATTTACAATATGGCCACCAATGCTGTTATCAGAGGGCATGAATGTAGTGATTGAGACCACAATGACTACTTAAAAAACTATTTGTGACTTAGTGCGTCTAGAGAGAAATGAACGCTTTTTTAATGTGAGTCAGTATCTAGCAGCTGTTGGTGGCATTGAAACATTGCCACAAACAACAAAAGCCCATATTATGTATAATATGATACGGCAAATCTCTTAGCTTAAAACTATTTACAAAACCATTTTCATAAGATTTTTTAATAATTTTGCTAAAGCAATAGTTTTAAGAGACAAGTGCAAAAATTACTTGTGGTTTTATGTAAAGTTATGTGCTAGACTACAGTATATCTCGACTGTGTGCAGTAATGGCTGTAGCTGTAGCTTTATATTTACAGACATGACATACAGACATGAGAGTGGTATCAATCTTGTCATCTAATTTTTGGTGAGAAAGCGAATGATCATGTTTTCCAAAAAAATCTCATCTCTCACTCATATCAGTTACCCTCCAATCAGTCATGTTAGATTGCATATTGAATTATTGGGATGATTTATTTTAATCAGTATTCATGTACTCTGATCTTTTAAATATATTTTTAAAAATCCCACAGTTATAACAACCCACTTAATTTTCTACATTATGCCACGCATGTCACTTTACCCAGATGTGAATTTGTTTTCCTACTGACAGGTGCAGTGGCTGCTGCAATCAAGAGGGTGTCACCTGCAGAAACACAACTACTGTATATGTCAATAAAACTGTGAGTCACCAAATCCTTTCGAGTATTGGATCTTAGATGGTAGAAACAGCGCTAGTTTTCAGCAGTCAATAACTCTTAGACCTATGTGTGTGTGTCTGTGTGATTATTTGTCCTTCAGGTCCTTAGTGTGATTCCATTCAAGTTTATACCAGAGCCTGTGCTTATAAAAGTAGCCAATCATACAGAATGCAGATGCATGGAGCCTGCCATAATACGACGTGATGCTCAACCTCACAGGAGCAGTGGGTGAGTCCAAAACCTCCATCATTATTTCCCAACTGAATTTGGTGAGATGTTTTTCAACAAAATTCTGTTCTAATCCATCTGTTTCGTTGGCAGCTGCTCTCCGATCGGACAGCTGTCAGGCGCAGAGGACTCCAGGAGACTTTGCGCCAGTGGGCTGATTTGGGATTGTTCAAGTGACAGATGCATACCTTACCCTTCCAGCACACCAGGTGTGTGTATGCAAATATGTACAGTATATAGAAAGGCTTCTTGGATGTGTGCTGCAGCTTTTTAGAAGAAGTCCACAAAACATCATGTTTTCATATTTTATGTTCACAGACTGTATTTTAAATTGGAATTCAAAATAATAACACTTTGGTCCAAACTGAAACGTCTCAACAAATGTTGAAGAAATTGGCTTAAAATCTTGTACAAATATATGGCTCCCAGAGGATGTATCCTAATAACTTTGGTTTTAATGCTAGCATTTAGCCCAAAGCATCACTGTGTCCAAGTACATTTTTTCAGTACAATTCTCCATCTTGTCTGTTTAAAAAAGCATTTTGTTATCCAAAATCCAGCATTATATCTATATTGTTTATTGAACACTAGTTTCAAAGTATAACCACTGTTATATTTTTATAGTATGCACTATAAAACAAGAATCTGTTAAAATACCATTAATTACTCCTTAATTCAAATGGTGAATGGACAGCACTTATATAGTGCCTTTCTAGTCTTCTGACCACTCAGCATTTTGAACTACATGCCAACATTCACACACGCATTCACACAATGATGGCAGAGGCTGCCAGTAGGGTGCCAACCTGCACATCAGGAGGAGAATCATTCACACACACTCTGACACCGATGGCACAGCCTTCAGGATCAAATTAGGGTTCAGTAGTTGAGGCACAGCTTTCCCATTTACCCACAACTTAATTTTAAAAGCCTTGTATTTAATAATTAAGTGCATTTACGGGTTAAAAACAAAAACTTACAATGGACAAAACCTGATAAAAACTACTCAAGAAATTTCCCCAAAGGCATTTTAAGGTGTAAATTATTAGGCTATAAGGCTTTTAAACCATGCAAATAATCCATTAAAAATACCTTAATTAATTTCAATCTATTAATTATCCTCTTAAAAACCCATTAACAAATATTCTAATTCCATCATTATTATTTGGTAAATTAATTTTAAGGTATAAAATTGTTGGGTTTTTCATAGTGATGATGACTCAGCTAACAAGATGGAAATTAATTTATTGTACTTATATTGTCTTTGTGACTTGAATAAACCATTTTGACATCTTGCTTAGAGTTTCCACTCACTTCATGGATGCCGGACTGTGAGATAGATGTGGAGCGCTGTGACTGTCTTCCGAGGCCTGAGCCCATTCGTCAGCCAACATCGATCAATCCCTGTCATCTCAACTCTTCCATCTGCGCCCTCAAGCATCAACGTTTTGATCAATCCACCTGCAGGTAGAAACCAGAGAGAGACTTTGATATAACGGTAACGATCTGCTCTTTTACCACGGACATATTCCCCAAATGCTCTTATCTGTACTCAAAAGTGACATTAGACACATGAAAAGGACCATACTTATGTCCTCGTCATTTCATACACAGTAAGTATAAATGGAAATGCTGAGAGGAAAACGAAAAAAAGATTATTAAACATGTGCTGCGGATAAAAGGATCCAGCATAAGTAAAGGGGTAATTTTACTGCATTCATTAAATACTGATTTATTTACATTTGTGTGTCTGTTGAGCGCAACATCACATATTTGAGCAGAAAATGCTCAAATGGTTTTGGAAACACACAAAAAAAACCTCCTGCTAAGTCACACATCATCCAGACTGAAAGCTGGCAGAGTGGAAGACTTTCTGAGGTCTGCTGTGTCTAAATTTATGCTTTTATAAGATTCCTCTTTTCTTCACAGATGCAGACGGCCAAAGTAGAAGCCCTATGGTGGAATAACTTACGACACCCTGCTGGCCAAGGATGTTTGGAGGCAGAGAAAAAAAGGCTCATAATTTATTTACAATCCTATTTATGCTGATCATTTTAACTAATTAAGATATTAACTCATATGACCATGTTAATTGATTTTTTTAACATGCTTACCTTTGTTTCGATCAAAGTGTGAACTTTATGATTTGT
The DNA here is from genome assembly GCF_963691925.1 of Scomber scombrus. Taxonomy (NCBI): domain Eukaryota; kingdom Metazoa; phylum Chordata; class Actinopteri; order Scombriformes; family Scombridae; genus Scomber; species Scomber scombrus. The sequence goes on along the minus strand of NC_084970.1, from coordinate 26,805,267 downwards.
ACATTTGTTCTGTGCACTGAATATGTAGTTTATATTAAAAGATTATTTTTATAGTTTGAACTTGTTATGGATGTATGGATTATTGTTCATCTTCTGATGGACTTTTCACAAATATTCCTATTTGTTCATCTGTATTTTCTCTTGTTATTCAAACTCAAACAGAAACATTTTAAACTTGTTGCATGATTTGTGGGCAACAAGGGCTGCTAAATTCTGACGTGAAAAATAAAAATGTAAAACCAAGTCACTTAAGCCTTGTTACTCCAGTAAGACAATAACCCAAACCTGATCTTGTTCTACAAAATTTCATTTTCAAATAGAGCCCTTAAAAATATTCATACAGTTTTAAAGTTTTCATGTTTTATAAATTAACAGCTTTTAATTAAACCTTTAATTAATAAGGTACTTTTGTGATGCTGATTTAACAAAAACACCCTTTATAGTCAAAGTGGAAAGAGATCTCTGCAAAGTGATCTAGATTAATGACAAATAACACACAAAATGTATGTTTGCATAAATATTCACCCACTTTATAATGGAACACACCTTAATCACCACTGGTGCAGCTGATTGGTTTTAGAGAGTAATCAGTGGATTTTAATTGATTGTCACTGTGTGAGAATAGACGTTGAAGTGAAGGTTGATTAAAGTCAAAACTATACATGACTGGTTTGAAAATAACAACAATGTTAATTTCCTTTTTTAGTCAGAGTCCAGATCACAATACAATTGAGATTATGTGGCAGGAACCCAAAAAGGATTCTGACTGATGTTTGAGCGGTTTTGCAAAGAAGTGTGCAGAAAAACTACAGCATCCATACAGTAAATGCAAAAATTCAAAGGGAATTTTCCTCACTCAATACTGGCAAAGGTGCATCGACTAAATACTGACTTAAAAGAGGTGACTACTCAAGCAAACAAGTATTTTGTATTATAATTTTCATAAATTAGCTACATTAAATCTACTTTTATTCACCGTTGTAAAACAATAAAACATGAAAACTTCCAGGGGAGGGGTGAATGTTTTTCATAGGTACTATACAAGAAACTGCTATCCTCCAAAGAAAGCTTTGTTAGCCAGATGGTTGCAGAAAAGATAGAAATCTATGCTTGTGTATGTGCTTGATCTTGTGTATGTATTTGAGCTTCAAGGCAGAGCTGCACCGTCTCTAATGATGTATGAGGACCTGTAGCAGCAACAGCAGGACAGAGTGGATAGTAAATTTCGGCTCTTCATAAAAACAGACTATCATTGTAAATGTGCTTAATTTACTGTTGCTTGGTGAATGTATTGATTTATGTCTTGTATTCCTCCCCGATCTATAAAATGCACACATTAAAGGGTACAGTATATGTGAATTCACAGCCATCATAAAGTGGCCATATACCATTATTTCCCAGTAAACATAATGTCCCAGATACCATAATGTCTCATATAGTTCCACAGAAGCTCTTAGACATGATGACATTAAAAAGTAACATTAGTAGCATCTGTGCTCGAGCTTTTCATTCATGGCAGGCCCGCTCTGCCTTTCAGATCCATGCAGGCTGTTACCAAGGTCTCATAAAAATTGTCAGTTGGAAATAATGGGCGGACGCCAGGTAAAACCGCTGTTGCCCTAACAAAAATGAAAATACAATTTTCTGTGTATTTCATGAGATTTAAATTATTACTTTAACACTTCATATATAATGAACAAACTACTGAAGAGGCCTGAAGTTACAAGGAGATTTGCCTCCCTCTTGCTGCACTCATTGTGTACTGCTGTTTCCCAACATACACTTTTCTGGCTGTTCCTCTGTTACATAATCAAAAAACACTTATCTTTAACAGTGTAAAATAAGAGTTTTAAGTAAATTAGGAGAAGAATTTCCACATTAAACACATTAAAATTCCCATTTCGGTTTAGTTTGGGTAACATTTATTTTTCATGAAGAGAAAATAACAAGCAGAGACATATTTTGAAAATATGAGGCCAGAGAAAAATGGAAATGTATGCAACCATAATTTCTATCAGCTTGATTAAGTAACCCTCATCCTACCAACATATTTAACATACAAGGACCACCGGCTACCCTCTGGACGCCAAGAATAAATTTCACCATAGCAAAATGTAAATTTATTTCTTCTCAAAACATTATTAGTTATGTAATTCATGTTATCTGAAATTATTATTATTTTAGGAAAGTTACAGTTATTTTGCATATTGTATAAAATCAAAATATGCAGAACACTTTCCTTTAATACAAATTTCAGCTTTTATCCCAAGTACAATCTTTCCACAAAGCGTTCAATATGACTGGTCTGCCAGGACACCAATACATTAAAACAGAAACAGAAAATAATTAAGTCATTAGGAATAAACTGATTGACAAAGTTGTGAAAAATTGGAATGATGGAGTAAAGCCCCTGTGAGATATGACAAAAAGTATACTTCTTTTTGTTGGCAGGATTAAGCTTAGAGTAAGTAACAAATACTCACTTCCCAGATGAAAAAAATAGATATGGATAATATTTAGAATATGGAGGAAATGCTACACGCTGCTGTAATGGGGAAATGTAATTTATGGAAGGTCCTTTGACCCTAATAATATAATTAAATTTAACCAAGCCTCGCACAGGAAAAGTTCTCAATTGTTTTATAATTATACTTGGCTTGTTTTCTATATTTTAAATTGCTATTTGTTTTATAATTGCTGTGAACCCTAGCAACCACTTTGTGGAAGCTAATGAAGATCCAAATAATGAATGAAGAATGAAAGGCAATGAAGATAATGCAATCTCCACGAGAATATCATGAATTACACTAACTCATACGGACCCTTTGCACAGCCTCTCAGTTCAACATCTGTGTGAAATGGACTGTTTTAGTGCCTGTCTCTTTAAAAGGGTAGTTTGTATTTTTTTAAGTGGGGTTGTTGTATGAGATAATTATCCATAGGCAGTGTATTACTTGCAATAAATGGGGGTCTGCACCCCCTAAATTTGGAAAAGGAGTCAGGAGTATTGTGGATTGTGTTTCACTGCAGATCAGCTGCTTGGGTCAGAAAGTGCTATTGCGAGATCAGATAGCTGATCTGCAGTATCATACAGTGCCTGGCATGCATAGGAATACGGAAGTTCTATGGTTGAGAAAATGTAGTCGTAGGCTGCCTAAAGAAAATATTCCTAATGTAGCATGTACTAAAACTGATGTAGATGTTTTTTAGGAGTGCCTTTTTTATGTGGCTAAAATATGTTTTCTGGCCGCTTCCACAGCAGTAAATTGCTAAACTTCTGTTCTGGTACACATTAGGGGGATGCTGTCTCCTATCAACTGCAGGTAATACACTGAGTATAGCTAAGTACATAATATAACCCCACTTCAAAAAATGCGAACCATCCCTTTAAGGTCCCCCTTCCAAGGACCCCACTCTGTTCGGATTGGCCAGAAGTTGCCCCTCATCAGATACATCTGTCAACAAACCACATAGATTTCTTCTTCTCAAATTCATCCGTAAATGTTCAAGCCAATACCCGATCCAAAATATCAGAGTGGACAGCACACACAACACATGGAAAAACTTAAGCAACAACCTTTGCAACGAAGCCTACAGAACAGATGAGACGATGCCGGCCTGTTAGCCAGGTAGAAAAAACAATTGCAAAGAAGTACTCTACATAATTATGTTCACCTCAAAGTCTGGAAGTTTGACCATGTTTAGCCTAGATATGCAACATCATTAAAATTCACTGCAAACTGCACACAAACTGACACAAGGCATAAAAGTCTGAAAGAAGACTCACTTGCTCTATAGTGAAAGATGATTACAGATAAGACGTAAAGAGGTGCCCACATTACAGGTTATGAATAGAAAAGGGATTAGTCCTCCAATAGCTGTTGACAGCCTTGAAATGCTTGGTTGGTTAGCACCTAAGCGAAGGGTGCCGACAGTCAACGCTGACCTTTAAAGTGACAGCTGGAGGTGTTTCTGCTATTAATCTCTTTCTTCTTGCTGAGAGAGTTCCGCCTAGTCTCATTCCATGTTCATATGAAGAGGAAAACTTTCAAATGTAATTTAACAGAGGGATGAGACTGAAACACAAAGGAGGAAGGAGAGCCCACTTCAGTATGAGTCAGTATGAGTCTCTCTCTCTATACATAGATACACACACACACACACACACACACACACACACACACACACACACACACACACACACACACACACACACATAATTTGCTTTGACATTTCATCTCTAGCTACATCACAGCATTTGATAGTACATTTCTCGGATGGACCGAGCTGCACAGATATTTTTCAGTCCAGTCGCTTTTGAATAGACAATTTTTGGCATTAAAATTTCTTTTCAGCGTGGATAATTGACATTGTGCTATCTGTTATCCAAATTCAATATTAGGTAGCTAGGAGCTCTTCTTCCTTTGCTTTGCCACCTACTGTACTGGAGTATGCAGTACAGGATCTAGTATAAATTACACAGGGACACTCTGCTGGTTTGAAGGATTTATTGTGGCAAAAGTGTCCGTTATTCGGGTGATGTTTTTTCTTCAGCTTTTACATTTTATATAGAGTTGACCTGCGGGCCACCGGTTAGGCTGGCTGTATATATTACTTCACCAAGTTCTTCAAAAGTAACGAGAGGATGCGTATATAGTTGCAGTGTTGAAACACATCATGAAGTAGCACAGATTTATTATTTTACTGCTGTGTGATAATGTGTGATACGGAAACTTGAAGCCTCCAGGGCACACAGACCATAATTGAATTGAAGAGATGTCTTTTTGAAATGAAAAATATTGAATATTCAGAGATTCAGATTTTTCAATGAGGGACAAGGAGCAGGTGTCATTTTAAGGATTTTTAACTAGATTATTTATTTATTAAATTATAATTCAAAGCGGATATGTCTTAAAACATATCTGAAGGGCATCATTAAGCAACCACACTGATTATGAAAATTATTATCATTATTAAACGTTATTTAATTTTTGCTGTTGTAATCCTGCAGATGCAAGTATTACTGGTAGCAATGTAGACTCATGCTGGAGTTATAAAACCAGAAAAATGTAGAATTCCTGGAAATGACTTTGTGCTGTATTCATCGTGAGTTCTTATAGGATTTATGCAAAATTTCTCCTGGATCCCTTTTGATCCCTTTTGAATTCCTTTAAAATTCCTTCTTGAACCTTAAAAGGTACTACATGAGAACGCAAAGAGGGCTGTAACTGTAATTATGTTCATTATTGATTAATATGCTAATTATCTATTATTATTTTCTCAAATGAACAATTGACAGTTTTGTCTAGGCCTATAAAAGGCCATAAAATTGTGAAAGATGGTGATGTTTTCTAATGTTTTCATTAATTCAAAGAAATTCAGTTCCATCATAATGCATGACACAAAAAAAGCCTCAACCAGCAAATGTTTGGCATTTGTGCTTTATAAAGACGAATCAATTAATGGACTAATCGTTGCAGCTCTCAATGCAGGTATTTTTTAAAAACAATGCTGTGACCTTTGCATTTTTCTGCTATTCTTTTATTCTTTTACTGTGACTCCTTTAGGACTATTATACAGGGATTTCAGACATGTGCTAATATGCTTTTATTAGTCTCAACTAAACTCATTTAATTTTTGCTCCTTTCATTCCTTAAATTAAAAAGAATAATCGATATTTACATTCCAGGCTTTCCACAGAATGAGCACGACTAGAATGATGACATGTTAAGTAGATGGTTGAGACCATGCAGGACAGAAATTTGGCGAGGTGCTCACACCACAATTAAACAAACACTATCCAGACTGAATTATACACCCACTCATCACAGCCTGGGCATGATCCTCAACCTTGTGTGAAACACCAAATTAGGACATTGCGGTGTGATAGAGTGACTGTAAATCTAGCATGTGACAGTGCAGAATAATCATGCTCGGTGAAGCCACGGGTGCAGGAACTCTGTGGTGTATACCGAGCCAACAGGGATAAGACTGAACATAACCATAGTACAAAGACACTCATGAGTATCCAGCTTCACTATACATCTTCTAAAGTAATGTAGAAAGAAATATTTAGCACAATAAATGGACCACCATTTTTCTGTAAATGTATGTACATTGCGTTAAAACACACACACAACTACAAAAATATAAACACACATTATTAGTGTAATCCAAAAATACAAATATGATTTCAAATGCACACATTTACATTCACTGTTTAGTTTTCACACTGTGTGCAACTGATATCCAGATAAATAAACATTCTGCAACCAAAGAACAACTAACATTTAAATATATAGCTGAACTTCACAGTTATCACAGTATCTGACATTTAGTAATATTGTACATATACAGTGACAGGGGACAGGCAGAATAATATATACATCAACATTAAGTTGAATGTACACTAATATAAAAGAAACTACACTTTACAGCACAAAGATCAGGTAAAAACATATATTACTAATATGGTACTAAAACCGTAACAAAGTGCCAATGTTTATTACCTAGAGGGGTTTATTTACTTAATTTTAGGTGTCTTTATCTTGATACTACACAGGTGACCCGTCTTTTTCTGCCTTTTCTAAAGACTTACATTTCTTTCTTCATTGTTAATGCAAAATGTGTTTTCACTTAGTTTCATTAGAGATGATTATTGTTCACAGAAGCAAAATGCAGTCATTTCATATCTCTTCGAACTTCTGCACCTCTGTCAGAAGTTGTAAGCTCGGATGAAACCTGTAAAGGGACACTCCACCAATTTTACACATGGAGTTCAGTTACAGCCCGCGGAAACAGTTGAATAATATCTTCTGTGGCTATGGAGGACGTTTCCCACATCTAAATAAATACCCCAGATTCCAGTTATCTGAGTTTGGCCTTGGAGACTTAACATTTACTACAGCCTGCATTACAAACTCAATATGTGCAGTTTCAAATTCAGGCACAGACTGTATGTCAAAGATGTTATTGTGTTGCATTATGGCGACAGTCAACCCTGTTTCCTAGAGACATATTACATATTACTGATTTGCAGCAGGAAATACTTTTTAAAAGAAGTATTTGGCATTTGCAGATTCAGTCAACACTGCAAAACATCACCTGAAAATGTATTTCCTTTGCTTGTCCACAATATTCACGAGCAGAAACTAAAGCATGACTAAAGTATGGCAATGTTCAGGAGTGAACACACACAATGAATGTTAAGGAAAGATTGTGGGCTGTGTTTAACAGGGAGAACCTCCACAGTGACTTGAAGCACGACACATTAAACAGATTATGTCCCCAGAATATGAGGAATACCTGGTAAACGCACACACACACACACACACACACACACACACACACACACACACACACACACACACACACACACACACATTTCCCTTACACACAATCCTCCTGATAGGCCTGCCTGCCATTTATCATGCTCAGACTTGCCATGGAGTGATGTGTACTACGGACAGAGGTGA